>NC_091621.1:63913581-64216612 GCF_027580195.1 Bos mutus | reverse complement strand
GGACTGCAAGGAGATCAACCAGTCCATCCTAATGGAAATCAGTCCTGAATATTCATTGGAAGTACTGATGCTGAAGCTGAAACTCAATACTTCAGCCTTGATGCAAAGAAGTGACTCCTTAGAAAAGACCCTGATGCTGGGAAAGATTGAAGGCAGGAGGAGAAGGGGACCACAGAGGATGAGATGGATGGATGGCATCACTGATGAGTTCACCATGACTTTGAGCCAGCTCTGGTAGTTGGTGTAGGGCAGGGAAGCCTGATGTCCTGCAGTCCATGGGGGTGCAAAGAGTCAGACACAGCTGAGTGGCTGAACTGAACACCATTTCTAATACCAGTTTCTTTATAGGTATAAATAAACCTTAAAAGTGTGACAGATAAATCCTGCAGTTTAGGGTTATCACAGTGTCTCACTCAAATACATGGCAACTGGAATCAGAGAAAGAAAGAGTTCTACTTGACACAGTCATTCAGGGACCCAGGCTGACAAAGGTTTTGCTATATCCTTGTGGGGTTTCCAGTCGACCTTGTGAATCAACATTCAAGCCCAGACATGGCAAGTGGTAAGAGAGTGCACATGGACCATTTTTAAGGTCTTTATTGAATTTGTTACAATATTGCTTCTGTTATGTTCTGGGTTTTTGGCCATGGGGGATGTGGGGTCTTACCTTCCCCACCAGAGTTGGAGCCCTCACCCGCTTCATTTGAAGGCAAAGTCTTAATGACTGGGCCACCAGGGAAGTCACTAGTAACCACTTGCTGAACGTCTACAGCCCGGTCTCTTATAAAGGTCTATTTTAATCCTACATTTATCTTTTAACGTAGCTAATGTTAGCCCTACTTTATCAACAAATGGACAAACCCTATAACTCAAGGTGTTTTGCAATTTGGCCAAGCTTCTGTGTGATATGATCACACTCACATTTTCAATTCAGGTTTTCTTAAGCCAGAATGTGATATTTTGACACAATAACCCATATATACCTCTAGCAATAATTTGGAAGCTCTGATCAATAGCATGGTCAGAACTGAAAATAGAAACAGTAAATATAATTCTTAGAAATGGCAAGAGTGTTTTATTTTTCATGTAATGCATATATGCCTAAAATATTTGATTAAAATGGCATAAAAATTCAGTAGTTTTCCTACATATTATTAGAAAAAATGCTTTCTAGTATTTTACTGATTAGAATTTAAATATAAGTGTTTTGGAAGGCAGTTCTTTTTACCTATTTTTACAGAGTTCTTCTAAGCCAAAAAAATAAGTATAGAAAGGAATTAAGTACATGTGTTCCAGTGTTATTTATACAAATGAAAGATTGGAGGCAACATAAAAATATTTAGTAATGCCAAGTGGATAGACATCCTCTTAATGTAATCTCATACAACTCTAAAAATTGATGTTCATATTCATTTAAAATACTGTAATATATAAAATGCTTATGACAGTTTTTAAAAGTATACTAAATTCTTCATACAGTATGAATATAACACTTTATAGCTCATTAATCAAAAACAAAGCATAACATAGAGAAAACCAGAATGCACAACAGACATTAATTGTGGCTGTTTTTATGTGAAGGGAGATTCATTGCTTTTGTCTTTATATCTTTAATTGGGTCTATTTTTCCTCTCAAATTTCTTGCATGGATGAATTTTATAGTGGAAAATATCTGACCTTTTATTTCAATGAGTGTGGCAGGGGATTATATTTGTAAAAGTAAGAGTGATTAATGTAATTATCATCTGCAATCAGCACTCTGGGTATAACACCTTCTATGACCTACTCAGCAGATGAATAATCATAAATGCCTGATACAATAAGTAGCTCCTTAAGCCCTATGCAGCTTTAAACATTTCACTTTAAACTAGTTCTGTTACTTTCTTCTAATGTTGAAAATTAAGGTTCTGAATGCTTAAAATATTATAGTTCTACATCATCAGTAAAATCATTATTATCATTGTCATTATTGTAAGGTGGATATTTAACATAAGTACTCAAAAGATCTATGTATGTTGTTTCAGACTAGCCTCCTAACAAATCCTATGACTTCTGATATACATTTAAGTTTAAACTACTGTATATTATTTTGCTTAGCAGGCTCATCTAAGTCTTCTTTGGCCAGTTTATTCTAAAAGGAAGGCAAAATTGCATGTTTTTATAGCAAAATACACCTAATTGAAGGAATCAGTTCAGTTCAGTCGCTCAGTCGTGTCCAACTCCTTGGGATCCCAAGGACGGCAGCCCAACAGGCCTCCCTGTCAATCGCCAATTCCTGGAGTTTGCTCAAACTCATGTCCATTGAGTCAGTGATGCCATCCAGCCCTCTCATCCTCTGATGTCCCCTTCTCCTCCCACCTTCAATCTTTCTCAGCATCAGGGTCTTTTCAAGTGAGTCAGCTCTTCACATCAGGTGGCCAAAGTATTGAAGTTTCAGCTTCAGCATCAGCCCTTCCAGAGAACACCCAGGACTCATCTTTAGAATGGACTGGTTGGATCTCCTTGAAGTGCAAGGCACTCTCAAGAATCTCCTCCAACACCACAGTTCAAAAGCATCAATTCTTCAGCACTCAGCTATTTCACAGTCCAACTCTCACATCCATACCTGGCCACTGGAAAAACCATAACTTTGACTAGACGGACCTTTGTTGGCAAAGTAATGTCTCTGCTTTTCAATATGGTATCTAGTTTGGTCATAACTTTCCTTCCAAGGAGTAAGTGTCTTTTAATTTCATGGCCATAGTTACCATCTGCAGTGATTTTGAAGCCCCCAAAAAGGAAGTCTTTCACTGTTTCCATTGTTTCCCCATCTCTTTGCCATGAAGTGATGGGACCAGATACATGATCTTACTTTTCTGAATGTTGAGTTTTAAGCCAACTTTTTCCTTCTGCACTCTCACTTTCATCAAGAGGCTCTTTAGTTCTTCTTCGCTTTCTGCCACAAGGGTGGTGTCATCTGTATATCTGAGGTTCTTGATTTTTCTCCTGGCAATCTTGATTTCAGCTTGTGCTTCATCCAGCCAAGCATTTCTCAGGATGTACTCTGCATATAAGTTAAGTAAGCAGGGTGACAATATACAGCCTTGATGTACTCCTTTCCTGATTTGGAACCTGTCTGTTGTTCCATGTCTAGTTCTAAATGTTGCTTCCTGACCTGCATACAGATTTCTCAAGAGGCAGGTCAGGTGGTCTGGTATTCCTATCACTTTAAGGATTTTCCAGAGTTTGTTGTGATCCACACAGTCAAAGGCTTTAGTGCAGTCAATAAAGCAGAAGTAGATATTTTTCTGGAACTCTCTTGCTTTTTTGATGATCCAACAGATGTTGGCAATTTGATCTCTGGTTCCTCTGCCTTTTCTAAACCCAGGTTGAGTATCTGGAAGTTCATGGATCACAGTACTGTTTAAACCTGGCTTGGAGAATTTTGAGCATTAGTTTACTAGCCTGTGAGATGAGTACAATTGTGTGGTAGTTTGAGCATTCTTTTGCATTGCCTTTCTTTGGAAGTGGAATTAAAACTGACCTTTTCCAGCCCTTGGCCACTGCTGAATTTTCCAAATTTGCTGGCATATTGAGTGCAACACTTTCATAGCATCATCTTTCAGAATTTGAAATAGCTCAACTGGAATTCCATCACCTCCACTAGCTTTGTTCACAGTGATGCTTCTAGGGCCCCCTTGACTTCACATTCCAGGATGTCTGGATCTAGGTGAATGATCACATCATTGTGATTATCTGGGTCTTGAAGATATTTTTTATATAGTTCTATGTATTTTTGCCACCTCTTCTTTCTGCTTCTGTTAGGGCCATACCATTTCTGTTCTTCATTGTGCCCATCTTTGCATGAAATGTTCCCTTGGTATCTCTAATTTTCTTGAAGAGATCTCTAGTCTTTCCCATTCTAATGTCTTCCTCTATTTCTTTGCATTGATCACTGAGAAAGGCTTTCTTATCTCTCCTTGCTATTCTTTGGAACTCTGCATTCAAATGGGTATATCTTTCCTTTTCTCCTTTGTCTTTCCCTTCTCTTCTATTCTCAGCTATTTGTGAGGCCTCCTCAGACAGCCATTTTGCCTTTTTGCATTTCTTTTCTTTGGGGATGGTCTTGATCCCTGCCTCCTGTACAATGTCACAAACCTCCGTCCATAGTTCTTCAGGTACTCAGTCAGATCTAATCCCTTGAATCTATTTGTCACTTCCACTGTATAGTCATAAGGGCTTTGGTTTAGGTCATACCTGAATGGTCTAGTGGTTTCCTTACTTTCTTCAATTTATGTCTGAATTTGGCAATAAGGAGTTCATGATCTGTGCTGCAGTCAGCTCCCAGTCTTGTTTTTGCTGACTGTAGAGAGCTTCTCTCTCTCTCACTGCAAGTAATATAATCAATCTGATTTCAGTATTGACCATCTGGTGATGTCCATGTGTAGAGTCTTCTCTTGAAGTCTGCAACATGATTACTCATTTTAAGTATCCTTATCCCATGAAGCACTATGCATTTATATCTTATTTTGATATTTTATAGCTGTTAACTACCCCCTCCATACTGGAGAAAGCCTTGGTAAGAAGAATTTCAAAGTGCTATAGAATTATGATCATTTTCTCCCAATATTTTCCATTTCTACCATCTCTTTAAATAATTATAGATCAAGTTCCTAATTAACACCTTGTTTTAGTCAAACTTTTTAAATCCTGATATCATCATTAAAAGAATGTCAGATCCTCTTTAGCAAAGGAATTATATTGTTATTTGGTGTATTAAAAATTGAACCATGAGCCTCCCTATTTCCAATGTACAATGGTTCAATTCACTCCTCTTAAAAATTCGTATTTATCTGTGTTTTTTTCTCAAACCAAAAACATCTCACGTGCCACCTTCTTTTGGAAGTCTTCCCTGACCTTGCACGCTGGGTGAGCTGCCCCTCCTCAGGGTTCTAGTGACCTCCATGCTTCTGCCAATAGTGGGGAAGTTCCACCACTTTAAATAAATGGTAAATTAACATATGACTAAAATTCAGGCAACTCGACACAGAGTCTACCTAAACCATTATTAACTTAGCTGAAAGTCACACATGAAGGAAAATGAACATCACACTGACTCATGAAAAATCTCAGCATCTACGATCATATCTATCTATATGATCCTCTTAAAAGTATTACTGTGACTAAGACTACATAGTCAATTTTTTGTGACTGTCTTTTTGAAAAAGCGATCAATCTGGAAGCCTCTAAGCTTAAAAATCTGGTACCCAATAGCACACTCCCATTATTTCCTCATCAAGCTTGTCCAACATGACTAATCACCTCTGTGCCCAACCTGTATTGTCCTAACCTCAGGCCATCTGAATTATACTTGTAAAACAGACAAACTTTAGAGCTGTGAAACAGGAGACAACTGCCACATCTGGAATGAGGGTGGTTTAAGCCTGAAAGGCTAACTTGATTGGTCCTTTTGTTCTTTGCTGACTTGAATCGTCTTGAGGTCTCGTCTTCTTTCCCTTTTCAGAAGAGGAGATGGAGAGGAATAGGGGGAAGGGCCCTCAAATTAGGTTAAATGTTGGCTTCAGGTCCTTGAAAGACAGACACTCCACAAGAGCAATGGCCAGTGAGAAGAGGTTGGATAAGTATCATCGAACTAGATCCTTGGGTTCCTTGAAAAAGGTTAACAATGTAATGACTACAGTCAAAGGATATATTCTCTTGGCTTGTTTACCAAAATTATCAATGAACGAACCCTGGAAATATACCATGAGGGCACAAAAAGGGGTGCAGTTCTTTAACATGAAGTAGATTGGAGAAGACAGGAGCCACTGAGTCATCCAGACATTCTGAGGAGCCTTTCAATGCACCCAAACGCTTCTTTCTCTGGCAGCCAGCCAGAGCACTGCCTTTTCCGTCAGAATCTCTAACCCACTTAGCACTCTGTTTCTGGGCCTGGCCTTTTGTTTGTTTGCCTTAAGTCTGGACTTGATTTAGTTAGACAACCAGCCCCAGCCAGATTCTTGTCATTCAGTATCACTTCCTGACTCTTTTTATTTTATTAATGTCATTAATCTGTTCCTGACACCCTGGAGTTTGTCAATTATCATCTTCTGCATACGTAAACAGTGAAAGTCTCAAGATAAATTTAAATAAACCCCTTCAAGTTGGATTTCACAATATTTAAATGTATTAAAAGCTCACATGACAAGCTTGCAATTTTAAAGAAATGTATGGAGAATTATTTTCTAAGGTAAAGAAGCTTGAAATAAAACTGGGAGGCTTGAGTATTTGACTAGGATTGCACTGAAAGTTAGAGTCAGATCTGGGTCCCAGCTCTCACAAAAGCTTATTGTGTCATTTCAGGCAAATTAAATCCTCTAACCTTTCAACTTGAATTTCTTGTCTTTCCAACTGGAATGTTGAACCGAATCATCTCCATGTTCTCATCAGCTTTAAAATTTTACTAAGTTAGGTTATACCACCACCAGCATTATGAGCACCCTGCCTCTACATAACTTAAAAACACAAATGACCTGTAACTACGGAAGATTCCAGTTCTACCTGTGAACAAAACCTCGCCCCACACATGCCATCCACACAAAGGTTGTAGGTTCTTGCTCTGAACAGAGACAAACATGAAATGAGACACTGGTTAATTTTCCAATCTGCTTTACAAACATTAATTCTGCACTCTTAAAGGTTGAATAATTATTCCTTTTTTTTTTTTTTTAACAGAGTTGTTACAAAGATTCAATAAGACAATGCCTATTTTGGTGGTGGTATATCTGGAGACAGAAGAGAATGAGTTTGATTTTCAATATCTAAATGGAATTACAATAGCCTGAAGGTCATTGGTTATTCTGCTCCAAAACCATGTGAGACATTGAATTAGATGTGAAGTTACTATTCATCAAATAATCTGTATATCTTCATCTGCACCACAACCACCATTACCCACCATCCCTAGCAAGGCTATAAATTGATATGTAGCAGATCTCATGCTCATAATTGAATTCACAATAGTACATTGTAGGGCTTCATGCTTGATGGTAGTCACGGGAGTTTGGTAATACCCAAGAAGGAATGGGTTAAGAAGAGAAATTCTGGAGGCCAGTTAAAAGGCTATTATTATAGTAATATAATAGAAATGCTTATGACTTAGAAAATATTATTAGCAGCGAGGCTAGAATGAGGTGGATGCACTTGAGAGACATTTATAAGGTAGAATCATCAATAGTAAGTGATTAAGTGGATGTGAGTGGAAGAGAGAGAGAACAGTCTGCCAGGTTTTTAGCTTGAATTGGGTAGAAAATAGTGTCATTTACAGAGTGAGTAGAGTTTTTGTACATATTAAATCTGAGATGACTGTGAGCTATCCAAATGTCCAACAGATGGCTGGGTATGAGAATCTTGAAATCGGAAGCAATGTGAGAGCTCTAGAAATACAGCTCTCAGATTATAAGTGAAGTCATGGAAGCGCATGTCATTCCATAGATGAAAAGGGATAGAATTAGAAGAGAATCTAGAAGAGGCTCTTGATATTTTCAAGCATTTAATAGTAGAGTTCAATAGGAAGAACTGATAGTGAGAACAAGGGGACAGGGACACTGGAATAAAATCTGGAGAGGTGGTATCATGAAAGCAAGGGCAGAAAGTATTACTAATAAAAAGGAGTCATCAGCTGTATCAAGTGCAGCTGAGTTTTGAAACCAGAACTTTGGAGACATCCATTTGACTGAGTAACATGGAGCCCATCGGTGAACTCGGTAAGAGCAGTTCCAGGGGACTAGAAAGCTGAACTGAAGCCTACTAAGAAGTAAACAAGAGATGAAGATGCTGAGATATTGAGCATAAGCAACTTTTTGGTCATTGCTAAGTTTGACTGTATAATGGAAAAAAAGTTAGAGCAGTGAGGAGAAAAGACCATGGTGTGATAAATGAGGCAAGGTTTTTGTCTATTTGGTTTTTAATATAGATAAAATATAATCATGTTAAAATGCTAATTGGAAGGAGCTGATAGAAAGGTCAGATTTGAAAAAGAGTAAGTAGTAAATGAAACAACAAGTATTTGAGAGGAAAACAGATGGGATTATAAGCACAGGTAGAGAAGTTTTTTTTCCGTTATAACAAGAAAGAAAGAAAAAGATAAAAAAGGCTGGGTTGGTAACTGCAAATAATAATGGTACCCCATCAGCGGCATCAGCTGAGCATGAGAAGGAGAATTCAAAGAGTTGGGGAGAATAGAGAAGTACAGAGTAAGAATGTTACAAAAGAAGAAGAAAATTCAAAGGCATTCCATGAAGTAAAAGGAAAAACAGAAAAAGTAGGAGTGGAAACAAGGGAGAGGAATCATTAAAGATGATGGACACGGTCCAGGGGTCAAAGTCACTGCATCTCTCTGCATTTCCCCGTGTGTCCTCATTAACAGCTCATTCATCCCGGTATGAGTTTCTCCAACTTCCCACCACCCCTTCTCTTCTAACTTCTCCAGTTAGCTCCGAAAGATACTTTACTCTTTCTTTTCAGCTTAGATGGTTTCTCCTCTCTTTGTTCCATTTATAAGCTTAAGTTTTACTATAGTTACAGTTTGTAAACTGTAGTGTCAGGCTAGTAAAAAAATATACCTGCTTCAGGGAATGGGGCAATCATAATTTGAAGTGAAATAGGAATAATAATTCATGGCTGGCCACAATTCCAAGAAAATTATAGACTCAATTCTCCCATCCAGCTCATTAACCTCTTTAACTTGATTGTATTGATAATTTAGGCTCCAATGAGTCAAAATTTAAAAACATTTCCAATGCTTGGATCATTTTCTTATGTGTTTGGAAATTAACTCTCTTCTCAGATTTATAGTTCATAAATACTTTCATTCTGTACATATTCACATTCTCAGGTTCATTGTAACAATATTCACAATACTCAAGATCTAACAACCTAAATGTTCATTGCTAGAATGAATAAAGGAAGTATGGTATATACATATGGTGGAATACTACCCAGCCTTGAAAAAGAGTGAAATTTTGCAATATGCAACAACATGGGTGAATGTTGAGGACATTATGCTAAGAAAAATAAGCCAGTCACACTAACACAAATACTGTATGTCCACTTAAATGAGGTATATAAAATAGTCCAATTAATAGAACAAAAGACAAGAATGGTGATTGCCCGAAACTAGGGGTAGGGAGAAATGAAGAGTTAACAATTAAAGGGAATATAGTTTTAGTTAAGCAAAGTGAATAAGCTCTAGGGATCTGCTATACAATACTGTATCTGTAATCAATAATAACACATCATACACTTAAGACTTTGTTGAGGTTAGATCTCATGTTAAATATTCTTATCATGAATAAATTCTAATAATAAAATACAACTTTAAATATTTATACTATCTTCATATTAATAGTATCATATGTAATTTGACAATACGGAAAAACAAAAAGAAAAAATAAAAATCATAATGCCATCTCTCTGTGCTTGTGCTCAGTCACGTCTGACTCTTTGCAACCTCATGGTCTGTGAGGACACAGGCTCCTGTGTCCATGGGGATTCTCCAAGCAAGAATACTGTTGTGGATTGCCATGTCTTCCTCCAGGGGATCTTCCAACCCAGGAATCAGACCTCATTGTGGGCAGATTCTTCACCATCTGTGCCAGCAGGAAAGCTGAAATCACTCTGAGATAATCCCAAATAACTTGATAATTAACCTAGGAGTTCTTTTGGGCACATACATCCCTGATAATTTAAATATCACAATCATAGCAATATGGTTTTATTTTTTCTTAAAAATAATACGATACTGTAGCTATATTTCAGAGAAGGTAATGGCACCCCACTCTAGTACTCTTGCCTGGAAAATCCCATAGATGGAGGAGCCTGGTAGGTTGTAGTCCATGGGTTTGCTAAGAGTCGGACACGACTGAGCGACTTCCCTTTCACTTTTCACTTTCATGCATTGGAGAAGGAAATGGCAACCCACTTCAGTATTCTTGCCTGGAGAATCCCAGGGACGGGGGAGCCTGGTGGGCTGCCGTCTATGGGGTCCCACAGAGTCAGACACGACTGAAGCGACTTAGCAGCAGCAGCATAGCTATATTTGGCATAAAATAAATCATTGTAAGTATGTTACAATGCTTTAGGTACTGTTTAGGTACTGTTTTAGGTACTTTTGTTGCAAAGGTTATCAAGACACAAACACCAATTATGTCTAAATTGACACGCTATGAGTAAACATAATAAAAAGAGGCATAAATAAAATAATTCAAAACACATGATTAATTCAAAAAAGTATCACTTAGCAGAGAAGTACCCTGCTAAGATTTTCATGAGAATTAACAGTCCCATGAGAGAAGCCTAACGATTTCCTTAATTTTGTAGATAAGAAAATTGAGAGGCAGGCTTCAAATAAAATCACACTGTTAATATGTGATGTGGCCAGCATTTATACCCTGGTGGTATAATAGCAGAGCCCATGTTCTTTTAGTTACCAGGTGATGCTTTTCTTTTCACCAGCAGGACTTTATTTAGCAGAAGCTATGTACAAAGGACTTGAGAAGGGCATGCCAACCCACTCCAGTATTCTTCCCTGGAGAAGCCCCATGGACAGAGGAGCCTGGCAGGCAGCAGCCCATGGGGTCAAAAGAGTCAGACAGACCTGAGCGACTAAGCACAGCATACATAAAGGCGGGACAGTAAAAGTACATGATCTGCTCCAGGAGGAGCCAAATACTTCCTCTAGTTGTAGTAGATAGTCAGAGTTAGTTCAGTTCAGTCATACATCGTGTCCAACACTATGCGAGCCCATGGACTGCAGCTCGCCAGGCCTCCCTGTCCATCACCAATTCCTGGAGTTTGCTCAAATTCATGTCCATTGAGTTAGTGATGCTATACAACTATCTCATCCTGTGTCATCCCCTTCTCCTATCACCTTCAATCTTTCCCAGCATCAGGGTCTTTTCAAATGAGTCACTTCTTTGCATCAGGTGGCCAAAGTATTGGAGTTTCAGCTTCAGCATCAGTCCTTCCAATGAATATTCAGGAATGGTTTCCTTTAGGATGGACTGGTTGGATCTCCTTGAAGTCCAAGGGACTCTCAAGAGTATCCTCCAAAACTACAGTTCAAAAGCATCAGTTCTTCAAGGATCAGCCTTCTTTATAGTCCAGCTCCCACATCCATACATGACTACTAGAAAAACCATAACTTTGACTAGACGTACCTTTGTTGGCAAAGTAATGTCTCTGCTTTTTAATATGCTGTCTAGGTTGGTCATAACTCTTTTCCCAGGGAGCAAGTGTCTTTAATTTCATGGCCACAGTTACCAACTGCAGTGATTTTGGAGCCCCAAAAAATAGTCTGTCACTGTTTCCATTGTTTCCCCATCTATTTGCCATGAAATGATGGGATCAGATGCCATGATCTTAGTTTTTGAATGTTGAATTTTAAGGCACCCATTTCCCTCTCCTCTTTCACTTTCATCAAGAGGCTCTTCAGTTCTTCGCTTTCTGTCGTAAGGGTGGTGTCATCATCTGCATATCTGAGATTGTTGATATTTCTCCCGGCAATCTTGATTCCAGCTTGTGCTTTCATCCAGCCAAGCATTTCTCATGATGTACTCTGCATATAAGTTAAATAAGCAGGGTGACAATATACAGCCTTAACGTACTCCTTTCCCAATTTGGAACCAGTCTGCTATTCCAAGTCCAGTTTTAACTGTTGCTTCACGACCTGCATACAGCTTTCTCAGGAGGCAGATCAGGTTGTCTGATATTCCCATCTCTTGAAGAATTTTTCTGAGTTTGTTGTGATCCACACGGTCAAAGGCTTTAAGGTAGTCAATAAAGCAGAAGTAGATGATTTTCTGGAACTCTCTTGCTTTTTCGATGATCCAGCGAATGTTGGCAATTTGATCTCTGGTTCCTCTGCCATTTCTAAATCCAGCTTGAATATATGGAAGTTCATGGATCACATACTTTTGAAGCCTGGCTTGGGAATTCTGAGCATTATGTTGCTAGCATGTGAGATGAGTGCAATTGTGTGGTCGTCTGAGCATTCTTTGGCATTGCCTTTCTTTGGAATTGGAATGGAAACTGACAATTTCCAGTCCTGTGGCCAGGGTTGAGTTTTCCAAATTTGCTGGCATATTGAGTGCAGCACTTTCATAGCATCATCTTTTAGGATTTGAAATAGCTCAACTGCAATTCCATCACCTCTACTAGCTTTGTTCGTAGTGATGCTTCCTAAGGCCCACTTGACTTAGCATTCCAGGAAGTATGGCTCTAGGTCAGTGATCATACCATCATGATTATCTGGATCATGAAGAACTTTTTAAATATATTTCTTCTGTGTATTGTTGCCACCTCTTCTTAGTATCTTCTGCTTCTGTTAGGTCCATACCATTTCTGTTCGTCATTGTGCCCGTCTTTGCATGAAATGTTCCCTTGGTATCTTTAATTTTTTTTTTAATTTTATTTTATTTTTAAACTTTACATAATTGTATTAGTTTTGCCAAATATCAAAATGAATCCATCACAGGTATACATGTGCTCCCCATCCTGAACCCTCCTTCCTCCTCCCTCCCCATACCATCCCTCTGGGTCGTCCCAGTGCACTAGCCCCAAGCATCCAGTATCGTGCATTGAACCTGGACTGGCATCTCGTTTCATACATGATATTTTACATGTTTCAATGCCATTATCCCAAGTCTTCCCCCCCCTCCCTCTCCCACAGAGTCCATAAGACTGTTCCATACATCAGTGTCTCTTTTGCTGTCTCGTACACAGGGTTATTGTTATCATCTTTCTAAATTCCATATATATCTTTAATTTTCTTGAAGAGATCTCTAGTCTTTCCCATTCTATTGTTTTCCTCTATTTCTTTGCACTGATCACTGAGGAAGGCTTTATCTCTCCTTGCTACTCTTTGGAACTCTGCATTCAAATGGGTATATCTTTCCTTTTCTCCTTTGCTTTATGCTTCTCTTCTTTTCACAGCTATTTGTAAGGCCTCCTCAGGCAATCATTTTGCCTTTTTACATTTCTTTTCCTTGGGGATGGTCTTGATCCCTGCCTCCTGTACAATGTCATGAACCTCCATCCATAGCTGTTCAGGCACTCTGTCTATCAGATCTAATCCCTTGAATCTATTTGTCACTTCCACTGTATAGTCATAAGGGATTTGGTTTAGGTCATACCTGAATGGTCTAGTGGTTTTCCCTACTTTCTTCAATGTAAGTCTGAATTTGGCAATAAGGAGTTCATGATCTGAGCCACAGTCAGCTCCTAGTCTTGTTTTTGCTGACTGTATAGAGCTTCTCCATCTTTGGCTGCAAAGAATATAATCCAGCTGATTTCAGTATTGACCATCTGGTGATGTCCATGTGTAGAGTCTTCTCTTGTGTTGCTGGAAGAAGGTGTTTGCTATGGCCAGTGTGTTCTTTTGACAAAACTCTATTAGCCTTTACCCTGCTTCATTCTGTGCCAAGGCCAAATTTGCCTGTTACTCCAGGTGTTTCTTGACTTCCTACTTTTGCATTCCAGTCCCCCATATGAAATGGACATCTTTTGGGGGTGTTAGTTCTAGAAGGTCTTGTAGGTCTTCATAGTACCATTCAACTTCAGGTTCTTCAGCCTTACTGGTCAGGGCATAGACTTGGATTACCGTGATATTGACTGGTTTGCCTTGGAAACGAACAGAGATCATTCTGTCGTTTTTGAGATTGCATCCAAGTACTGCAATTTGGACTCTTTTGTTGACTATGATGGATACTCCATTTCTTCTAAGGGATTCTTGCCCACAGTAGTAGATATAATGATCATCTGAGTTAAATTCACCCATTCCAGTCCATTTCAGTTTGCTGATTCCTAAGATGTCAATCTTCACTCTTCCCATCTCCTGTTTGACCACTTCCAATCTGCCTTGATTCATGGACTTAACATTCCAGGTTCCTATGCAATATTGCTCTTTACAGCATTGATTTTACTTCCATCACCAGTTACATCCACAATTGGGTTTTGTTTCTGCTTTGGTTCCATCTCTTCATTCTTTCTGGAGTTATTTCTCCACTGATCTCCCATAGCATATTGGGCACCTACTGAACTGGGGCGTTCGTCTTTCAGTGTCCTATCTTTTTGCCTTTTCATACTGTTTTTGGGGTTCTCAAGGCAAGAATACTAAAGTGATTTGCCATTCCCTTCTCCAGTGGACCATGTTTTGTCAGAACTCTCCACCATGACCTGTCCATCTTGGGTGGCCCCACAGGGCATGGCTCATAGTTTCTATGAGTTAGACAAGGTTGTGGTCAATGTGATCACATTGCTTACTTTTTTGTGATTCTGGTTTTCTTTCTGTCTGCCCTCTGATGGACAAGGATAAGAGGCTTATGGAAGCTTCCTGCTGAGAGAGATTGACTGAGGGAGAAACTGAGTCTTGTTCTGATGGGCGGGGCCATGCTCAGTAAATCTTTAATCTAATTTTATGTTGATGGGCGGGCCTGTGTTCCCTCCCATTTATTTGACCAGAGGCCAAACTACAGTGGAGGTAAAGAAGATAATGGTGATCTCCTTCAGAAGGTCCCATGCCAGCACTGCTGCACTCAGTGCCTCCAGCCCTGCAGCAGGCCACCGCCAACCCACAACTCTTCTGGAGACTCCTGGTCACTCATGGGCAAGTCTGGGTCCATCTCTTGTGGGGTCACTGCTCCTTTCTCCTGGGTCCTGGTGCACACAAGGTTCTGTTTGTGCCTTCCAACAGTCTGTTTCCCCAGTCCTGTGTAAGTTCTGGCAGCTCTATGGTGGGGTTAATGGTGACCTCCTCTAAGAGGGCTTGTGCCATACCCAGATCTATTGCACCCAGAGCCCCTGTCCCTGAAGCAGTCCACTGCTGACGTGTACCTCCACAGGAGACACTCAGACACAGTTCTGGGGGTCTCTGTGGGGTTTCTGTGTCCTGTTGTGCACAAGGTATGTTTGAGCCATCTGAGCATCTCTGGCAGCTATGGGGCTTGACTCTAAATGCAATTTCACCCCTCCTACCATCTTCCTGGGGCTTCTCCTTTGCCCTTGGACATGGAGTATCTCCTCAAAGTCGCTCCAGTGTCATGCTTCCACTGCTCCAGGAAGAGCCAAATGCTTTCTCTAGTAATAGTTGATGGTCAGAGTAAGGTGATGGAAGGGGTGAGACTAGGAAAGTTGGTAGCAGATAGATTATAAAAAGCATTAAATAGCATGCTAAGGAATTTGGACTTTATCCTATAAGCAATATGGGAGCCACTGGAGGATTTTAAGCAGAGAAAGACATGTTTCTGTTTGGACTTCCAATTCATAATGGTGGTATTGCTAGTCTTAAAGTTAGAAATCACTTTTTAATTGTTTTCTTTGTATCGTTATATTTTAACTTTGTTAATCTGAGTTACTGACAAGAACATTAACAGTAATAATAGCTTAGCTAGAGCAAGAAAATCAGAACATAGCTCCGTAGGGAAGTTGGGAAAATGTTAGGATAGATACTACACATCTTTGTCCAGATATAAATGGCTTCAGAGCTTTTGCCACCAATGGAAGGGCCATCTTCTGCCTGTTTCTTGTGTTGCCCATGCAGCCTTGGTCTTACTGTAGAAGTTGAAGAAGGTGCAGGCC
The DNA here is from genome assembly GCF_027580195.1 of Bos mutus. NCBI lineage: Eukaryota > Metazoa > Chordata > Mammalia > Artiodactyla > Bovidae > Bos > Bos mutus. The sequence goes on along the minus strand of NC_091621.1, from coordinate 64,200,997 downwards.
AATGAGCCATTAGCTTTAAAGATTAAATGGATACAGCCAATTAAGTAAAGGTGTGTGCCTTTACTTTTGGCGAAAATAGCTCTGATGAGGGAATATTTTCTGGTTACTTTGCCATAGTCAGTTTTACTGCTTAATGAAATGCATTCTTTAACTTCATCCTCACTCCTTGAAGAATAACAATGATTTTACTAGAAAACACAATAAAATTTTGAATCACAGATATAATTTAAGATGTCATTTCCCAAACCTGAAAATTTTTCTCGCCCACTTGGAAATCTGTCTTTTGGTTTTTTATGATATTAGATATATAGAAGAAATGTTTTGAAGATTTAACAGTCTTATTTTAAATCAACATTTGCAGTTTCTACCTAGCAAAACATAACAAACAAAAAAAAAAAAAAAAAACTTCCTAGAGCTATTAATTGTTAAAAGGATTTGGGTGAATTTTTTTATCTTGATTCTTTTTTTCTTTTCCTCTTTCCAAGTAGGAGTGGCAGAGAAAACCAAAATGACAAAAAGATGTTAAAAAAGGCATAAAGGATACAGCTGAATCATTTTCAGAACACTGATAACAGGATTTGTTCATGCTCTATTTTGGCAGATACACATTTGAAGGCACAGATCATGTTTTCTTATTTGGCAAATTGGACCATTTCCTTTCTTAGTTAACTATGAACAACCAGTCAGACTTTATGGGCTTCCTTTGATTTTGCAGCTGAAGTCTATAGATCTATGGACACTGTTATTTTGCTTCCTAGAGACCAAAGGTAATTGGTCATGGTTTGCCAAAAATCCAATCTCAAAAGCAGAATATTAAATCAAGGTGAATATGTATGCCCCCACACTTAGGAAACTTAAGTAGTAAAGAAAATAAAAAGGGACAGAAGTTTTGCTCTTTTGGATAGATTAACAGCTAAAATGGAAACTTGAATTTTGGGGCTGAGTTTTGCCACTCCCTTCTTTTTTTTTTTCAATCACAACTTGGCTTTACTTTGGTCCATCCATTCAGAGACACTGTCTGCTAGGATCTTGTCACAGGCGCATAAAGACCAGATAAAGCAAAATAAGAAGAGCAACCTAACTTACGCATTCTCTAAGAAGTGTTCACTCTCCTGATACCAACCATAAAAGACACAGGGCCAATACATCTCAACATCTGGATCTAATTCCTCACCATGGTGCTTACACATACATACAGTCTAACCTAGTATCTTGTAGTTAAAGCAGAGGGAAAACCCTTTGTCTTGGCTGATCACCAGGTATTGTAGCTGAGTGTTATAGACACCAGATAGGTCTAACACTACAGACATGGAGCAGTGTAATAGCGTAGAATCTGATCCAAAGTAAAACCAGCAATCCAATGGGGGACAGCTTCCCCTGGGTCTGAAAGCTTCTCTGTGTTGTCCTGATGGTTCTGTCACACAAGAGGGAGATCAGTCGTTCAGTCATGTCCAACTCTTTGTGACCCCATGAATCGCAGCACGCCAGGCCTCCCTGTCCATCACCAACTCCCAGAGTTCACTCAGACTCATGTCCATCGACTCAGTGATGCCATCCAGCCATCTCATCCTCTGTCGTCCCCTTCTCCTCTTGCTCCCAATCCCTCCCAGCATCAGAGTCTTTTCCAATGAGTCAGCTCTTCGCGTGAAGTGGCCAAAGTACTGGAGTTTCAGCTTTAGCATCATTTCTTCCAAAGAAATCCCAGGGCTGATCTCCTTTAGAATGGACTGGTTGGATCTCCTTGCAGTCCAAGGGACTCTCAAGAGTCTTCTCCAACACCACAGTTCAAAGCATCAGTTCTTCGGTGCTCAGCCTTCTTCACAGTCCAACTCTCACATCCATACATGACCACAGGAAAAACCATAGGCTTGACTAGACGGACCTTTGTTGGAAAAGTAATGTCTCTGCTTTTCAACATGCTATCTAGGTTGGTCATAACTTTCCTTTCAAGGAGTAAGCATCTTTTAATTTCATGACTGCAGTCACCATCTGCAGTGATTTTGGAGCCCGAAAAAATAAAGTCTGACACTGTTTCCACTATTTCCCCATCTATTTCCCATTAAGTGATGGGACCGGATGCCGTGATCTTCGTTTTCTGAATGTTGAGCTTTAAGCCAACTTTTTCACTCTCCACTTTCGTACCTACAAATGTTGACCATCACTTAAACTCTAAAAGCAATTTTTGTATTATTTTGTTTTGATACAGAAGGGGAAACTCAGCTATAAAGAAATATCAAAAAGTTGTTTTTGTTTTTTTTGTGTGTGGCCGTCAGTCTCCAGGAGTTTGCCGTCGCTTGCCTCCCCCGGCTTGTGCTGATATCTGCAGGGTGTTCTCAGAAGTATGAAGTAGGGTGCTTCCGTCCCTTGCCCTCCTCCCTGGTCAGGCTCCGCCAGCCCCCGTCCCCCACTTCCCTGAGCCAAAGAGCCGCCCCTCAAATGCGCCATTCCTTTTTGCTCCCGTGGATGGTATCTGTGAAGTTGGGGTCATTGTTCATGATGGCGGCATCGGCGCTCTTGGCAGACTCCGCGCCCTTCACCTGGTTGGTGTGCTAGGTGCCCTTGTGACGGAACATGTAGCGAATGAGGAAGACCAAGGTGCAGAGAATGGTGAAGATCACCACGCAATGACCCCTCCGATGATGGCCAGGTTTCTGTTGACTCCATTTCTTATGGCCTGGCCTTGTCCTGGGTTATACGGAAAATTAGCACTGGCTGAATCCAGGTGGTCCCAGTGCCAGGGATTGGTGGCGGACGACATGGGTGACAGGGTGAGCGGGGAGGCCCTGCAGTTGGATTCCACCAGCTCGCCCTGGATGCGCACGTGAGCTGAGGCACTGGTCTGCCTCAAGGCCGCCTTGAGAGGAGCAATTTGGTTGAACTGGACTCTGGAGAGGCAGCCGGTGAATGCCAGGGTGTTGTAATTGTGGATCGCTTGGTCGATCTTCCCTGTTTCAGTTAAGCAAAAGCAAGTGTCTTCTTGACCATGGCCTGGTCTAGAATCTACCAAGCAGAATGAGGGTTGAAGGAGTCTTCGCCACTCCCTTCTTATCTGTTTATGAGCAACTGTTTGAGCAGGAAAAGCCCTAGGCAAACATCTCACCTTCATCTCTTCATTTTTGACCCTTTCTACACATCACTGGTTAGCTCCAATGCCAGCTGCCTCTTTTTTTTTTTTAATCTAATTCACACCAAGTTAAAAGTGAGTTGATATTGATGGATGAAGTTTGGAACAAGCAAAACTTATCCCAAAGGAAAAAAGCTCTGATGATGAACTTCAGGCAGAGCAACATCTGGATACTGTTCTGAGGCAGATGAGTCCAGGCAGTTCTCCCAGGTCTCCCTGAATGCTCATTACACAGCGTGACTTTGCTCTTTTGAGTACAGTCACATTCTAGACTGCCTAGATCAGAATCCCAGATTTGCTGCCTACATACACTCAGTAGCAGCTGTGGAAGCGTACTTGGGCACAACCCTTCCGGTTTTAGTGTCCTCCTCTCCATGGCTGAAAAAGTAATAAAACCTATCTTGTAGCACTGTTGGAGGATTAAAGGAGTTCATAACATGTAAAGTGATTAAAACTATTTTGGCCACTGCTCAAGTACTCAGTAATTGTGAGCTGTGTCTAAAGGAAAGACAAAGATGATTGGCATTAATTTTGGTATCCCCTCCCAAGGCTCATTATTATTATGAAGAAAGAATACATGATAATGTTTTGACTTGCAATTTGCAGGTTCCAATATTTGCAATTCCCTCTGCCAGACTTCCTGTTTTTACTGAGCTCCTGTTCTTTAAAAAATACATAAATAATGGTGGTAGAGGTAATAGAGATGCTGTGTCTTAATGTAGTAGAAAAAGGCTTGGACTTAGACTTATTTCAAATCCTTACTGTCACTTAAAACCTAGGTAGTTTATTCAATTTCTCTAAGTTAGTTCTTTGTAAAATGGAGGTAGCAGTTTCCCAGTTGATTGGGTCATGGTGGCATGTTGAAGATAACTTATCCATATAACCAAATGGGATATTAAAGAAAGAACCTTGTGGATTTAGGTTCAACCATGGTAAGAATTCTATATCTCTATTTCTCCTTTCTACTAGATAACATTTCCTACCAAGTGGTCCGTTAAGTATGATCTGGGCTGAATGGATCTGCTTTCGTAATGTCCCTTGTGAAGGCTAATCAGCCAATGTGCAGCACAGGGTGACTTTCTCTGCAGATTTCTCCTTTGAGTTTTGTAGCAATATTCCTGATCTTCCTCCTACTTTATTTGGTTGCTCTTTCTAGGACGTTTATTATGGGCTTATCTCTTTCTTAATCATTTAAAAGTCCAAGTTATTCAGTATTGTTTCTTTGTCCCACTGCTATTCATTCTGTATCCCCCTCAGATGACCTGAGCAGCTTCAACTGCCATTTACAAGCAGGTAAACAGACCAATTCCAGGTCAGCTTTCTCTGCTATACTTTGAACCAACCAGTGACTTGGTATAAACCTCCATGGGATATCCCACAGTCATTTGAAACTCAATAGTCCAGCACTGAACTGAATGCCTATCCCAGGTAGATAATGTTTTCCTTTTTTTATATTCTGTCATTGGAAAGGATCAATCATTCAAGCCAGAAGCCTATGAAACATCCTAGAAAATTGTTTTGTCTGTAACTTCTGTTATCACCTCTTACATATTTTTCTTCCTTAGTAACATTTTTCACAGCACCAGTTCAATCCCCTGATTTAATTTAGTCCCTTGTGACATCTTGACTGAGTATCATAACCTTAAAGTGGTCTATTTTCAATATTGCCGGGAGCCAGGGTGAGGAACTCCGCCCATGGCAAAGGTCATGAGGAAGGAGGCTCGGAATACACAAAGGCCTGATTGAGCCTCAGGAGTACCCCTGGAAATTCTCAAGCATCTACCCCCAAAACCAGAGTCTGCCTACTTTACTGCTTTGTGCTCTCACCTACACCTCTGACTTTACGGGGGGCTGTCCTGGGCATGACAAGAGTGTTTTAGTTCACAACCGTGAGAGGCGTGAGATGTTCTAAACTGTCTAAATACAGATTCCTTTGAGCAGTTAAAAGATTGATTAGAAATTGTATTGGTGAAGGGTTTTTCACTTGTTGAGCCAATGTTTGCTGCTACTGTATCCCTTACCTGCTGTGTCCCTGGCAGTGTATTGATTAATATAATTGGTGTAAATAGTAGCTTTAATGTTTGTAACCTTGGACCCTTGAGTTAATTCTTTTTCTTGTTACAGCCCACCACACCTTTGCCCTGTAGGAATGCAACTTTAATGCTTTTGGAGGGTGGCGCCTGATTAATCACCTTTAGAGAAAAAGAAGTTTTCTGAAGAAAGGGTCTTAAAATGTTAACAGGCCTCTGGGCCAGAAGATGATGCAAATCACCTAAACTTTTGCATATGATAAGTTTGCAGGAAGAAAGCCTGGCTTACTGCATGACTCTACCCCTTCCCCCATTATCCTCTATGCATAACTTAAGGTATAAAAACTGCTTTGGAAAATAAAGTGTGGGCCTTGTTCACCGAAGCTTGGTCTCCCCATGTCGTTCTTTCTCTCACCTTCTGGCTGAATTATTCAGCCTCTTTTCTCCACTGAATTTCCTCACTGAGCTATCCTTATTTAACCACTCTATATCCTTAATTAACGTTTAATTAAGCAATTGTTTCCTGATCCTCGCCGTCCGCCCCCGCTTCGAATTCCCTGGATCCACCGGGGCTGGACCCTGGCACAACATCTCATCCTTAAGTCTTTTCTCACATTGTGACCATAGTGAGGTCTCTTAAGGCAAGACCGAACTTGTCTTTCTCCTGCTTAAAATTTGTAATGGCATCTCCCCACTACCCTCACACAATTGTAATGGCCATGATAACTTTTATGGCAAAACTTAAAATGGTGGTGGTTTAGTTACTAGGTTGTGACCAACTCGGGGGACCCCATGGACTGCAGCCTGCCAGGGTCCTCTGTCCATAGGATTCTCCAGACAAGAATATGGGAGTGGGTTGCCATTTCTTCCTCCAGGGGATCTTCCCAACCCAGGGGTCAAACCTGGGTGTCCTGCACTGTAGGCAGATTCTTCACCAACTGAGCTACCAGGGTAGGCTAGTACGTGGGTGTTTCACACCTTGTCCTTGCATCTTTCCAGTCTCAGGACTGATGTGTGTGTGCACCCCACATTTACCAAAAGGGAGGTCATAGGACAGCTTCTGATAGAGATACAGAAACAGCAGTCAGATTTGGTCAGTCCAAAGAATTAACTTAAGATACTCATTCTTTTACACCGAACTACCTCTAGAAACAAAGAGAATCTAAGAAGTTTGGTGACACATTGTTTAAAAAAATTTAGTAGGAATTCACAAACTGATATGAGCTGGCTGGGGTAGAGTTTATCCCGATAAATTAATGCTATATTTTCAGACCTTAAACAGGGTGTAGGAATCATATATGAATGGACTTTTTATGCCTAGTACTTAAAAATGCTTAATATGTGCTGGACATTGTATTCAGCACTAACTAAATTATTGAGAGACCAAAGGAGGAAACACTGAGAGAAGACACTATGAACCTGTATTTGACCCTGTACTCACTTCCTACATTTCCTCCTTAGTGATAGTGTTCAGTGAGATAGAAGATGAAAAAAGGAAAGAATATTAACCAGAACTTTTCAATGTTTTGTGGGCAGAATTTATATAATTAATGCACAGTTCTTAACTATATAGTATGTGTTTTGACAAACAAATACACCAGTATAAACACCACCCCAGTCCACATAAAGAAAACTTTCATCATCCTACTTTTTTTGTATTCTTTTCAGGCAATTCCCCACCTGAACAGCCACTTTGCTGATTTCCAACACCATAATTAGTTTGCTGTTCTTAAGCTTCGTATAATGTATACATTTTTGTGTTTGACCTCCTCTGCTCATCGTGTTTTAAAGATTAATCAGTGGTATTGAAAGTGTCAACAGTAAGTTAATTTTCATTGTTGAATGGCACTCCATTAGATGAATATATAAATATTCCAAAATTTGTACATTCACCTGTTGATGGACATTTCCACCCCATCCTATACCCAACTCCCACATTTTTGGCTATTATAAATCTATTGTGAAAATTCTTAGACAAATCTTTTGTAGACCTATCTTTTCATTTCTCTTCGGTAGAAATTAATGAGTGGCATCGCTTGCTCACATGCCTTGTTATATGCTTGAATTTATAAGAAACTGCCAATCTGTCTGTTAAAGAAATTGTAAGATTTTACACCTCTTAGCAGTGTATGAGAGTTCCAATTGTACATTTCAATAACACTTGGAATTGTTTATAATTTTAGCGATCCTAGTGAGTCTTAATTTTTGGTTTTAATTTGATTCCACTGATTACTAGTGATGATAAGCATCTCTTTATATGCTTATTGTTTTACACAACTTCTTTTGTGAAGTGTCCATTCAAACCTTTTGTCTACTTTTTGAGTTGTTTGCAAATTTATTAAAATGTGCAACAATTATATAAAAGTATACATGATTATGTATAATAGATATGTAAATATGTAAATTTGAATCTGTGGCTTATTTTTAATATTGTCTTTTAAAGAGTAGAAATTTATAATTTTGATGTCCAGTTTATCATTTCATGTTTATTGCCTTTTTAGTTCTAAGAAATCTTTGCTACCCCAAGATAGTGAATGCATTCTCCTATTAATTTTGAAATTTTGTGTATATACAAGATAGGAGCTAGGGGTCATTATTTTTCATGTGGATATAAGTTGTTGCAGATAATTTTTTGAAAATTTTCCTTCTCCCATAGAATTGCTTGGCCACTTTGTGAAAAATCCATTGACCATATCTGTTTGTCTGTTTCTGGACTCTTTATTATGTTCTACTGACCTATTTATCAATCTTTATACCACACCATACCATTTTGACTGTCATTATTCAAGAGTAGGTTGTAAAATTAAGTAGTGTAGGTGTGTCCTTTCATGAGTGTTTCAGGTATTTGATGTTCTTTGCATTTAATAATTTCATACATACTTTAGAATTCAGTTCAGTTCAGTCGCTCAGTCATGTCTGACTCTGCAACCCCATGAATTGCAGCACACCAGGTCTCCCTGTCCATCACCAACTCCCAGAGTTTATTCAAACTCATGTCCAGAGAGTCGGTGATGCCATCCAGCCATCTCATCCTCTGTTGTCCCCTTCTCCTCCTGCCCCCAAGCCCTCCCAGCATCAGAGTCTTTTCCAATGAGTCAACTCTTCGCATGAGGTGGCCAAAGTACTGGAGTTTCAGCTTTAGCATCATTCCTTCCAAAGAAATCCCAGGGCTGATCTCCTTCAGAATGGACTGGTTGGATCTCTTTAGAATTAGCTTGTTTTTATTTCTACCTGAGGTAGGCAGGGAGAGATGAGGAAAGAAGGAGGGTACTTACCAGGGTTTTGATTGACATATTAATGAGGTTGAGTCATCCAATTAATTAGTAGTTCCCAATTTATTTTTTCCTTAGTTTCCTTCATTTTTGTTTCATAGTTTTTCAGTGTAGAGATATAAAATATTCTTACTAAATTTATCTACTCTTTCTGATATTAAGAATGATAATTTATTTTGTTTCATTATCCAACTGGTCATAGTCTATAACAATGCAATTAATTTTTGTATATTGTCTTGATGGTGGTGGTTTAGTCACTAAGTCTTGTCCAACTCTTGTGACCCCATGGACTGTAGCCTGCCAGGCTCCTCTGTCTTATGAACTGATAATTTGCTTAGTAGTTATAGCATTTTTAATAGAGTTTTAAAATTTACTATGAAGTTATGTTGTCTATGAAAACTACATTTCAATTTTCCTTTTAATCTTAACTATACACACACACACACACACACACATATATATATATATATATATTTTTTTTTTTTTTTCTTATTGCCCCAAATGGGAACTCCATCACAGTGTCTGTAGAACTATTGAGAACAAACAAACTTGCCTGGTTCCCTTAGAAAGTAAAGTACTTAATCATTAACTATGATGTTGACTGTAGATTTTTTTTTTTCTCAAGGTGCTCTTTATTAGATTGAAGAATTTTCCTTAGACTCTCACTTTGCTGAGGATTTTAATCATGAATGGTCATGGAATATGATCAAATACTCCTATTGAAATGACTATATAATTTCTTAAATGTGGTAGAGAATTCAACATGTGGGTCTAAGGTTTTACTTGTGGGACAATTTTAAATTATGAATTCAAGTCATGGAATAGGTGTAAGGCTATTGGATTAGTTTTGATAATGTATTTTTCAAGGAATCTGTCAATTGCATGTGAATTGTCAAATTTATTGATATAAGATTGTTCATAGTATTTCTTTATTATTTTCTTAGTGCCTATAGAATCTATAATAATTTCTTCCTCTATTCCTGATATTGGCAATTTTTTTCTCTTATGTTTGTTCATTGTAAACTGATAGATTTATCAATTTTGTTTTTTTCTTTGTCCTTCTCTTTGTTATCTTTTTGTTTTTCTCTCACACTAAAAATTGGCTTTTAGTGTGATTTTTTTTTTCTATTCTATAATTTTCTGTTTTTTTGTTATTTTCTCCCATCTGCTTACTTTGGGTTTCAGTTTCAGTTCAGTTTAGTCCCTCAGTCACATCCGATTCTTTATGACCCCATGGACTGCAGCATGCTAGGACTCCCTGTCCATCACCAACTCCCGGAGTCTACCCAAACTCATGTCCATTGAGTTGGTGATGCCATCCAACCAGTTTAGTTTGTTCTTTTTTGTTGTTGTCTAGCTTTTTAAAGTGGAAATTGGATTACAGGTTTTAGAATTCTGTTCTCAATCTATACATATTTCTAGGAACTCTGTAGAAGATACATCATACTCTGTTCAACTATGAAGGCTGAATTATTCCCTGGAATTCAGCTTATCAAGGTTTCTTTGCAAATGCTTTTTCCTAATTCCACAGAGAACTATGGTTTTTATTTCATCTCATTTTTTTTTTTTTCTTATTTTTATTGTGCGAGAGAAAAAGGTCTTTCAAATCCTTTGCCACTTACCTTGTAGTAGAAGTCTCCTTACTGGTATCAGATACTACATCTTCTTAGGTAATATTGAGAAAACCTTTTCATAAATGGCAGCTGTTACTTCCATTTTAGAACATGTGTGCTTTAGTACTCAGAGGAATTTCCATGGACCTCCAGAGGGAGGTGTATTATTGAAGATTAATCATGTCAGGGTTTCTCTGGTGGCTTAGATGGTTAAGAATCTGCCTGCAATGTGGGAGACCTGGGCTTAGTCCTTTGGTTGGGAAGATTCCTTGGAGAGTGGAATGGCTACCCACTCCAGTATACTTGCCTGGAGAATTTCATGGGCAGATGAGCCTGGTGGGCTCCAGTCCATGGGGTCACAAAGAGTCAGGCACTACTGAGAGACTAACACTTTTACTTTACTTTCAAGATTCATGTTTCATACATTACACCTTTCTGTTAGTCGCTCAGCCCTGTCCAACTCTTTGTGACCCTATGGACTGTAGCCTGCCAGGCTCCTCTGTTCATGGAATTCTCCAGACAAGAATCCTAGAGTGGGTAGCCAGAGCATTTAAAAAATCTTCTCATGAATGACAGCTATTACTTCCATTTTAGGACATGTGTACTTTAATACTAGAGGAATTTCCATGGACACCCCCAGAGGAGGTCTGTCATTGAAGATTAATCATCTCAGATCACCCTATTGTGAGAAGCTAAAGCCAGACTCATGTGATGATTTCATTTCAATAGATTTCATTTTCTTCTTCTGACTGCCACTTTACTCTGGTTTCATTAGAACAAGGCATGGTTAAAGGAATCCCATTGTGAAGGGAAACCAGGAAAAAGCTTTGCTACAGGGCAAGAGTTAATTCTCTATTCTGTAGGGACTGCTACTCCTCTATACCTCAGTAAAAGCTAATGGCTCAATAGACCTCATGCACTCAGCCAATCTAGGAAGAAGTTGATGCTTGGGAAGTGGGATTCAATTGAGGATGATGCATAAGTGTTATTACTGCATATAAAAATATACTTAAACAGCTACTTGATATAAAATATGACTGTTTCTTAAAAAACTAACCCACTGGTTTTAGCCTCATCAATATTACACAGACATTTGCAAATGCGATAGTGTTTGGATGAGGAGCTACTGAATATTAATTTGGGTTTTAGAGCAAATGATGGTGACTCAGTGGTAAAGAATCCACCTACAATGCAGGAGACCCAGGTTTGATTGCCCAGGTACGGAAGATCCCCTGGAGGAGGAAATGGCAACCCATTCCAGTATTCTTGCTGGGGAAATCCAATGAACAGAGGATCTTGGCAGTCTACAGTGCATGGGGTCACAAGAGAGTCAAACATGACTGAACATGCACACACCAGCAAATGATACCTGCTAATTAGAAAATGAATACATAAATCTCTGGCCTGAAAAATCAGCCTTATAGTATTCCCAAGGTCTTCTAAAGAATTATAAATGTTTAAGTGCTGCCATTTTAAAAATAATTCAGTGACTGCTGTTTACTGCTTAGAATTCAGGCATCCCAATAAAAGGAAATAAGCTTTCCTAGCAGGTATTTTTGCCAAACATTCATAAGAATAAGAGCAATTTCCTTTTGATATGAGTAGTGTGTTGGCTAAAGGCACTGTCACACTATGCATATCAATTTCTACAAGGGGAAGGAATCATGGGTAGAGAAAGAAAGCAAGTGAGAGAAATAGCAGCCTAAAATTTGGAGCAAAGTTTTTGAATAGGTAAAGAGCAGAATAGTTTTTGTGAGATTCAGCTATGTCAGTTGTGGATAGTAGGTCCTCAGTGTGACTAATAAGTGATCAGTGCCAAAAAAGATACCAAAAATAACTTCTCTTCAGTTAATTAATTACACGCATTTTCTTTAGATGGTTCATTTTAGTTAGGTAAAACTGAAATCATAGAGATCATAATGGTAAATTGCTTACATGCATGGAGATACAGATGTTTGAAAATTATTTTTATTTATCAAATACTCTTAATATAAAAATCATAGGCTACTTTTTTATTTGGGGTCATGATCTTCATGTAAAGGCAGAAAGTTAATTTGTGAAAGTGATGTACTCTTCTTGTGATGTTAAATGCAACTGTGTTTATGCATAGACACATCAGGCTTCATTTAAAACACATGTGTTCAAGATGTATTTATCCAGTTGTCCTATTCACAAATGTTTGAGTATTCTCTAGCATTTAAGTACTATTGTATATATTGAAATTTTAAGCCTACTCATGCTGAAACCATTTGAGTTTTGGTCTAAGCAAGTAGAAAGTTTTCTTCTCTGAGTTATTTCTTCTTAATGTAATAGGATTTAGATTAAACCCTAAGAGTTATATGTTAAGCATCCATTATGAAACATCTACTGAAACTTCAATTTGCTCATCAGAGAAATGAGTGTGACCTATATGAACTCTATTCCTTTGATAGTTTTAATATTCTGATTGTGTGATTGTACTTGTTGCTCATCACAAAGGGAAGAAAAAGGAATAATTTTATTATAAGGAAGTCCTTCATGACCCAGATAATCACAATGGTGTGATCACTGACCTAGAGCCAGACATCCTGGAATGTGAAGTCAAGTGGGCCTTAGAAAGCATCACTACGAACAAAGCTAGTGGAGGTGATAGAATTCCAGTTGAGCTATTCCAAATCCTGAAAGATGATGCTGTGAAAGTGCTTCACTCAATATGCCAGCAAATTTGGAAAACTCAGCAGTGGCCACACGACTGGAAAAGGTCAGTTTTCATTCCAATCCCAAAGAAAGGCAATGCCAAAGAATGCTCAAACTACCGCACAATTGCACTCATCTCACATGCTAGTAAAGTAACGCTCAAAATTCTCCAAACCAGGCTTCAGCAATATGTGAACCGTGAACTTCCTGGTGTTCAAGCTGGTTTTAGAAAAGGCAGAGGAACCAGAGATCAAATTGCCAACATCCGCTGGATCATGGAAAAAGCAAAAGAGTCCAGAAAAACATCTATTTCTGCTTTATCGACTATGCCAAAGCCTTTGACTGTGTGGATCACAATAAACTGTGGAAAATTCTGAAAGAGATAGGAATACCAGAACACCTGATCTGTCTCTTGAGAAATTTGTATGCAGGTCAGGAAGCAACAGTTAAAACTGGACATGGAACAACAGACTAGTTCCAAATAGGGAAAGGAGTTCATCAAGGCTGTATATTGTCACCCCGTTTATTTAACTTATATGCAGAGTACATCATGAGAAATGCTGGACTGGAAGAAACACAAACTGGAATCAAGATTGCCGGGAGAAATATCAATAACCTCAGATATGCAAATGACACCACCCTTATGGCAGAAAGTGAAGAGGAACTCAAAAGCCTCTTGATGAAAGTGAATGTGGAGAGTGAAAAAGTTGGCTTAAAGCTCAACATTCAGAAAATGAAGATCATGGCATCTGGTCCCACCACTTCTTAGGAAATAGATGGGGAAACAGTGGAAACAGTGTCAGAAAAAAACACTTTATTTTTCTGGGCTCCAAAATCACTGCAGATGGTGACTGCAGCCATGAAATTAAAAAACGCTTACTCCTTGGAAGGAGAGTTATGACCTACCTAGATAGAATATTCGAAAGCAGAGACATTACTTTGCCAACAAAGTTCCGGCTAGTCAAGGCTATGGTTTTTCCTGCGGTCATGTATGGATGTGAGAGTTGGACTGTGAGGAAGGCTGAGTGCTGAAGAATTGATGCTTTTGAACTGTGGTGTTGGAGAAGACTCTTGAGAGTCCCTTGGACTGCAAGGAGATCCAACCAGTCCATTTTGAAGGAGATCAGCCCTGGGATGTCTTTAGAAGGAATGATGCTAAAGCTGAAACTCCAGTACTTTGGCCACCTCATGCGAAGAGTTGACTCATTGGAAGAGACTCTGATGCTGGGAGGGATTGGGGGCAGGAGGAGAAGGGGACGACAGAGAATGAGATGGCTGGATGGCATCGCTGACTCGATGGACATGAGTCTGAGTGAACTCCAGGAGTTGGTGATGGACAGGGAGGCCTGGCGTGCTGCAATTCATGGGGTCGCAAAGAGTCGGACACGACTGAGCAACTGATCTGATCTGATCCAAGCCTCAGATTTCATCTGGTTTTAGATCTAGGCAGTTGTGACCTTTGAGAGATTTGAGAGTATCAGGAAGAAATAATGGCTTTTAATTTTTGAAGGTTAAAATGCGATTTTCCCTTCCTTTTAAAGAATGAGTTTTGCCATTATGTACAAATTTGGTCATCAGAAAAGGGGATATAAAGCTAGGAGGCTTTGAAAATGATAGCCATTTTGCTTAGAGACATATCTTAGTTGTGAATTCTTGAATAAAACTGAGCAACTTCACAGCAGTAAACATGATCCAATATCTACTGGGCAGTAAATATGTAGCCTAAATTTAAATACTCCCATACATGAAGTTTTGTAATCTTCATAATTCTGTGAAGCAGGTATTATTTTTTTTTCCGAAGTACAGTTGATTTGCAGTGTTTTGTTAATTTCTGCTGTACAGCAAAGTGATTTAATTATAAATATATATTGTGCATATTACTTTTCATATTCTTTTCCATTACAACCCGGGTCTCCCGTGTTGTAGACAGACACTTTACCATCTGAGCCACGAGGGAAGTCTCTTTTCCATTAGGTCTATTATAGGATATCAAATGGTAGGACCTTGTTATTTATCCATCCTATACATGATAATTTGTATCTACTAATCCCAAATTCTCAGTCCTTCCCTTCCACATACTCCTCCCCTTTGGCAACAGTAAGTCTGTTGTCTAGGTCTATGAGTCTTTTCTGTCTCATAGATGTGTTCATTTATGTCATATTTTAGATTCCACATATAAATGATACCCTTAGTACTTGCCTTTCTCTTTCTGACTAACCTCACTTAGAATGATATCTTCTAGGTTCATGCATGTTGCTGTGTGTGTATATATACAGCACATCATCTTTATCCATTCATCTGTTGATGGACATATAGGTTGTTTCCATGTTTTGGCTATTGTAAGTAGTGCTGCTATGAACACAGCAGTGCGTGTATCTTTTTGAATTAAAGCTTTGTCTGTGTATATACCCAGGCGTGGGATTGCTAGATTCCATGCCAACTCTAGTTTTAGTTTCTGGAGAAACTTCCATACCATTTTCATAGCAGCTGCACCATTGTCCATACCTACCAACAGTGTAGGAGTGTTCCTTTTTCTCCATATCCTTTCCAGCATTTATTATTTATAGAATTTTTAATGATGACCATTCTGACTGGTGTAAGGTGATGCCTCGTTGCAGTTTTGACTTGCATTTCTCTAATAATTAGTGATGATGAGCATCTTTTCATATGCCTGTTGGCCATCTGTATATCTTAATTGAAGAATCGTCTATTCAGGTCTTCTATACAGTTTTTAATTGGATTTTTTGTTGTTGTTATTGAATTATTTGAGCTGTTTATATATTTTGGAGATTAAGCCCTGTTGTATCATTTGCCAATATTTTCTTCCAGTCCACAAATTGTCTTTTTGTTTATGGTTTCATTTGGTGTGCAACCGCTTTCTAAGTTTGATTAGGTTCCATTTGTTTATTGTCATCTTTATTTATATTGTCTTTGAAGACTGACCTGAGAAAACATTGGTACAACTTATGTCAGAGGGTGTTTCGTGAGGCAGGTATTACTTCTCTATCCATTTTGCAAATTACTTACAAGAGATTAGGTAACTTGCACAAGTTATTTGTAAGTGGCCAAGCTGAAGATTCAACCCAGGCATTCCAGCTCTGCAGTCTGCCCTTAAAATCAGTACACTAGAGTATTTCTATGAGATATATGCTACACTGAACACTGTCAATAATATTTCTAGATTACTGATTTTATTTTTACCACCAATTTGGATAGCATGGATCATCTTGATTTGTGGCAGCTGAATTCTCCTGTCTGGAGAGAAGGTCCCCAGACCCAAGCCATCAGGGTCCTTTCTTTCTAGACCCTGGTCTATTCATATACTCATTCAGCTGTTAATTATTAGTTATGGGCCAGTAATTTAGTGAGCTTGGGCTCCCATAACTAAATACCATAGTGTGTGTGGCTTGAATTACAGATACTTATTTTCTCACAGTTCTGGAAGCTAGAAGTCTGAGATCAGGATAGCAGCATGTTTGTGTCTGGCAAGAGTCCTTTTTCTGATTTTCAGATGACTGCCTTCTTGCTCACATGGCAGAAGGAAGAAGCTCCAGGGTGTCTCTTCCCTTCTTATAAGAATACTGAGCCTCCTCTTGGGTTCCTCTCTCATGACCTAATTGAAACCTAATTACATCCTAAAGGTTCCACTTCCTAAAGCCACAATCAATATGGGTTAGAGATATAACATATGAATTTGGGAGAACATAAACATTCCACTCACAGCAGCCACACTGCTCTGAGCCCTGGGGATGTGACATGAACAAGTCAGACAAGAGCCTTGCCCATGTGGAACTTAGAGTTTCATGGGAAGATAACATGATAAGCAAGATAAATAAATAGACTGTAAGTGCCAAGGGTAGAAAAGGCAATGGCACCCCACTCCAGTACTCTTGCCTGGAAAATCCCACGGGTGGAGGAGCCTGGTGGGCTGCAATCCATGGGGTTGTGAAGAGTCGGACACGACTGAATGACTTCATTTTCACTTTCATGCATTGGAGAAGGAAATGGCAACCCACTCCAGTGTTCTTGCCTGTAGAATCCCAGGGACGGGGGAGCCTGGTGGGCTGCCATCTCTGGGGCCGCACAGAGTCGGACACGACTGAAGTGACTTAGCAGCAGTAGCAGCAGCAAGTGCCAAGGGAGATGAGAGACAGGAAAGAAGGTTAGACGGTACAGGGTGGTCATGGAAGTCTGAGGGACTTCCCTGGTAGTCTGTTGGTTAAGACTCTGCACTTGCACTGTGGGGGTCACAGGGTCAATCTCTGGTCGGGAACTAAGATCCCACATGCCACGTGGCCAAAAAGTTAAATAAATAAAAATAAATTGGGCTAAGATATAAAATACATACTGTTAACAAAAAGTCTTCTGAGAAGTTGAATCTTAGTCTAAAGGGACTAAACTGGGGAAGAGGCAAAGCAAATGGCTTGAGGGGGGAGTACTGGGGGCCTCGACAAGGTTGTGTCAACTCGTGTGAACTAGGGAGAAAGTGTAGGAGATGAGGTTAGAGACATAAAGGGAACTTGGGCCCTGAAGGTGCTTATATTTCATAATAGGAACCTTGAGACTTAATCATGAAATATAAACTACTGGAGGATTTTGAGTGGGGGAACGATATGATGTGCCTTTCATTTTAGCAGAAGAATTTTGGCTGCTCTGCTGAAAATAAACTGAACAGGGGAATAAGAGCTGAAGCAGAGAGACTTGTTAGAGGGGTATCAACTGTCAAATTATTAAAAGAGATTAGGCAAATGGGTGCTAATCATGTCTCATGAATTGATCAAATGTTGTGTTTGCAGCACAGAGCACATTTGAATGTTATTTTAATGCTAATCTGGGAAGACTTGCAAGAAAGTTGGCAACGTCTACAATGCATTAATCTCTTTCAAAGAAGAAAAACAGCCTCAAATTGGATGTACACTGCATATGTATACCAGAACTAAATAGTGGCAGTAAAGCTATACTTCAAATTGCATAGGTTATATGCTGTATAACATGGAGTTTAGATGAAGTACTCTACACTGCAGTAAGTATTACCTATAATCCTAAGGATGATAAGGGGTTTAGATGGTGGATGGGAACATTCTGAATAATGCCACTAAATGTTCTTGCTTGGAGGTTAATAGGGACTTCCCTGGTGGCTCAGCTGGTAAAGAATCTGCCTGCAATGCAGGAGACCCCAGTTCAATTCCTGGGTCGGGAAGATCTGCTGGAGAATGGATAGGGTGCCCACTCCAGTATTCTTGGGCTTCCCTGGTGGCTCAGCTGGTAAAGAATCCATCTGCAATATGGGAGACCAGGGTCTGATCCCTGGGTGGGTGGGGAAGATCCCCTGGAGAAGGGAAAGGCTATCCATTCCAGTATGCTGGCCTGGAGAATTCCATGGACTGTATAGCCCATGTGCTCGCAAAAAGTCAGACACGACTGACTTTCACTTTTGGAGGTTAATAGTGGGATATATTTATGGATTCACTCTCATTCTGTAGAATGAGAAGCAGAGTAAGCAAAACAAAAGATTAGCAGGAATTTCATTTAAAGGAAAAGGAGAGATTGTAATTATAGTTGAGTCAAGGATAAACAATGGAATGACATTGTGAAGACATTTTGGGTCAACAAAGATATTCTGTGTTAAAGGTTCAATAGAAAATTCTATGAGCCATAGAAAATCACATTAGATCGAACTTTTTCCAAGATGGTATTCACTCCCAAAAACCTAGAAATGAAGATCTCATCTTGACATACACTTAAATGGCCATGATACCAATGGGAAATGAAATTCAATAAATCTGTAGGAAAAGTTGAAAGAAGTTAGCTGCCTGCTGCCTTGTCTCCTTTAGTATCCACCGCTCCCAAAAGCTGAATAAGCCTATTAATTGGAGGAAGGAAATAATGCAATAACATTGAAGCCTTTAAAATATTGAAGTGATACCATGATAAGAGGTAGGAAAGAAAAAAGGGAATCTCTGTACAACATTTAGGGACAATTATGAACCTCAGTGGGAATATTTCTAACAGCAAAATTAAAAGTAAATGCCATGTGAAGTTAATGTGAAAGTTCTTCACCAAAATGAAAGGAGATATCCATGTTTTATGTAAAGACATACTGCAATTTTAGGTAAATGCATTCACTTAAACACATTTTAGAATTATAGGAAAAGAATTGCTTTACCCTTTCAGGTTAAAGACATCAAAGGGTAAGATGCAAAATACCAAATTATCAATTGGAAAAGGAGCTAGCAGAATGAACATTTAAATTAAAATAGATAACTTCAAAATCATACTAAAAAAGAACAAATCTTTTTAGTGTTCACTCTAGCTTGCCAGGCAGGCATGAGGAATATATGAATACACTGAGGGAAAGGGAAAAGAGATATTGGCAATGCAAAAAATGTGTGATACAAAGTTAAATAGGTGAAGAGGACTTTATTCAGTGCTATTGTAATAGGGGGAAAAGAGGGAAATGCAGTCTAAGCTGAACTTGGCTGATAGAAGGGGTGAGAGAGTGAGTTTGGGGGACCACAGACCATTGTATCATACCATCGTCACAAGATAGTCTCATAATTGGAGTGAGGCAAGTTAAGCTCCTCCTCTCCCACAGAAACTGAGACAGAGGGATGCTGTCTCCCTTGTTTATTACATTTTGAAGAGATGACTCCCAGGTCTTTGAGTTACAAAACCAGCAAGAAACTTCTAAAAAGAGTTAAATCACAAAGGAATAGAGAAAAAATTTATAATGATAAGTTTTCTAAAGGAAATGCCCTCAGTAATTGGAGGAGAGAGGCCTCTATGGCTAGGCCATCTGGATTTTGTAAGGCAGGTGAGACAGAGGTCAGAGGCAGGATAAAACCAGTCTAAAGTTTAGTCAACCTGAGAGAGAGGTTCAAGTTGTCTTGGTCAATATAGATGATGATGTAGTTGATATTTGTGGGGTGGGCACATAATGAAGATTACAATCCCCAGATAAATACAGAAAATACTTTCAAAGAAATGCTGAAAGACTTCCAAAGACACGATAAAGGAATAATTCCTGGAATCAATTAATACCTAGATCAGTACATATTTAGATTGTGTTCTAGGAAAATTTAACACCACGATTTATCTTGGTGAAATAACTAAACTCTGAAGACTTTTTTTTTTCTTAATCCCACAGTTCTAGGTGGAGAAGGCAATGGCACCCCACTCCAGTACTCTTGCCTGGAAAATCCCATGGACGGAGGAGCCTGGTGGGCTGCAGTCCATGGGGTCACGAAGAGTCCGACACAACTGAGTGACTTCCCTTTCACTTTTCACTTTCATACATTGCAGAAGAAAATGGCAACCCACTCCAGTGTTCTTGCCTGGGGAATCCCAGGGGCAGGGGAGCCTAGTGGGCTGCCATCTATTGGGTTGCACAGAGTCGGACACAACTGAAGCGATTTAGCAGCAGCAGCAGCAGCAGTTCTAGGAGGCAAAAACATAATAACATTGCAAAGGAGGAGAAATACTTAGCCAGGCCACGTTCAGACCTCAGATCAGCAAGTATTGGCCATTGTCATTAGAATATTTTCAGACTGGTCAGATTGTAGAGAGCAAGGAATTCCAAGTTGAGAAATATTACC
Source organism: Bos mutus (assembly GCF_027580195.1). Classification (NCBI taxonomy): domain Eukaryota; kingdom Metazoa; phylum Chordata; class Mammalia; order Artiodactyla; family Bovidae; genus Bos; species Bos mutus. Next base: position 64,180,687 of record NC_091621.1, on the reverse strand, counting down.
TTTATTCCCTTGTGTAGGTTAAAAAATAGCTTTATTGTGGTGTAATTGATGTTTAATAACGTGTTCATATTGAAATGTGATAAATTTCAACATAACTGAGTGTGAGTGTGTGTGTGAGTGTCTGTATGAGTGTGTGTGTGTGTGTGCGCGTGCGCGTGCTTGTATGGGGCTTCCCTGGTGGCTCAGATGGTACAGAATCTGCCTGCAATGTGGGAGACCAGGGCTCCCACCCCAGTATTCTTGCCTGGAAAATTCCATGGACAGAGGAGCCTGGTGGCAGGTTACAGTCATGGGGGTCACAAAGAGTTGGACACGAGTGAGGAAATAACACTTTCACTTTTCATCACCCACTCGTGTGTGTGTGTGTGTGTGTGTGTGTGTGTGTGTAAATCATCACCACAGGTAAAATAACAGACACTTCCATGAATTCTTTAAGTTCCCTTAGTGCTCTCCTGTAGTCCAACTTTTCCACCACTCCAGCCCCAAATAACCACTGCTCTTCCTTCTGTAATTATATGTGAATTTGTATTTTCTAGAATTTTACTTAAAATAATTATAGACATGATGGTAATTAGTCCCACCATACAATGCCATTATGCAATCATATGATTGTATAATGTACGTGGGGGAAAGAAAATGGGGAATTTTTCCCTGAGCATTTTTAAGAATCTCTCCTGTGGCAGATTCGTTTTGATATTTGGCAAAACTAATACAATTATGTAAAGTTTAAAAATAAAATAAAATTAAAAAAAAAAGAATCTCTCATATTGTGATATGCCATAAAGTAGTTTTGTGTTTAATTTTCTAAGACTGTTACCACTAGCAGTCTGAGTGCCAATAGTTTTACATTCTCACAAACACTTGTTTTGGGCCAGTTTTCCTAATTTTAGTGTTTCAAGTGGGAGTTCTGTGGTATCACTTTGTGTTTTTAAATTGGTACTTTACTGATGACTAAGAATCTTGAACATTTCTTCTTGTGTTTACTTGGTATTAGTAAATCTTCTTTGAGGTGGCCATTCAAATATTTGATCTATTTTTATCATTGAGTTGTGGAATATTTTTATTTTTATTCAGATTCTTTTCCAGCTGTTTGTAGATATTGTCTCCTTTGTGGCTTGACTTTTCATTGCCTTAACAACTGATTTTGAAGAGAAGTTTGTAATTTTGAAGAAGTTTCATTTATTGATTGTTATACAGTTCCTTTTTTCCTAAGAGATCTTTTTGTTATATAAAGTCACTAATGTTTTCCAGTGTTTCCTAGAAAATCTTTATGTCCTAGTTCTTACAAATAGAGAGATGATTCATTTCAAGTAAAGTATTGTATATGGTATGAGGTAAGGGTCTAGAGTCAGTATTTTGTATTGTTTTGTATGTAGAAAAACAACTGCTCCAGCATTATTTCTTTTTTTTTTTAATTTAATTTTATTTTTAAACTTTACAATATTGTATTGGTTTTGCCAAATATCGAAATGAATCCACCACAGGTATACACGTGTTCCCCATCCTGAACCCCCCTCCCTCCTCCCTCCCCTACCATCCCTCTGGGTCGTCCCAGTGCACCAGCCCCAAGCATCCAGTATCGTGCATCGAACTTGGACTGGTGACTCGTTTCATACATGATATTATACATGTTTCAATGCCATTCTCCCAAATCTCCCCACCCTCTCCCTCTCCCACAGAGGCCATAAGACTGATCTATACATCAGTGTCTCTTTTGCTGTCTCGTACACAGGGTTATTGTTACCATCTTTCTAAATTCCATATATATGCGTTAGTATACTGTATTGGTGTTTTTCTTTCTGGCTTACTTCACTCTGTATAATAGGCTCCAATTTCATCCACCTCATTAGAACTGATTCAAATGTATTCTTTTTAATGGCTGAGTAATACTCCATTGTGTATTGAAAAGACTTTTCCCACCCCATTGAAAATTGCCTTTGTCAAAAAGCAATTGGCAGTGTATAGATGACAGCTTTTCTAGACTTTCAATTTTGCACCAGTGCTATACTGTCTAGATTACTCTAGTTTAGTATTGGGTTGGCCAAGAAGTTAATTTGGGTTTTTCATAATATTGTGTGTAAAAATTGAATGAACTCTCTGGCCAACCTGATAGTAAGTCTTGAAATCTGCTAGTATAGTTCCTCCAACTTTGTTTTACTTTTGCAGAATTATTTGTTCTTTGCATTTATATATAAATTTTAGAATTATCCTATCAATCCCTACCCAATAAAGTCTGAGGTTTTGATTGGGATTGTGATGAATTGTAAGTCAAATTGTGGAGAATTGACTTGAGGCAATAATGTGTCTTTCAATCTATGATTATGGTATAGCTCTGATTTTTAAAAAATATCCTATTATATTTCTCTCAGCAATGTGTTTTCATTATAAAAAATTTAAAATATGTTTCAAATTTTATGTTCTAATTCTATTAGTTACAGTTTAATTGTGTTAGTTTTGAAATTTAAATCATCACTTATTAGTAGTACATAGCAGTAAAATAGATGTTTTAACAGTAATCTTAAACCTTCCAACTTTGATTTTTTGTGTGGATTCTTCACACATTTCTTTTTTCCCCCAATTTTGAGATACAGTGGCAATTCAAAATTTTTTTAATTTAAGGTTTACAACTTGATGATTTGATAACATGTATACAGTGTGAAATAACCACCACACTGTCTTTATTTTATGTCAGCTTTTCCCAGCTGGATGTTCCAAAATCAATGCATTCTACATCCTTTCTCATTCCCACTTTGAAGATTCATTTCATGTATTAGCCTCTTAAAATCTTAAGTTCCACACAAACATAGTTTATTAAAACCTTATTTTCCAAATGTATTTGCAAAACTTTTTTTGAGGAACAACTTTTAATATTGCCCAAACTGTAGTAACATTTTCTAAAATTGCTGCCTTAGGTCATTTGATCAAAAGATTGGCATCAAAAATTGGGTGTTTGGGGGAAATTAACACAGTGGCTGTGAATAGAATGGATTGAAGGCAGGAGATCTCACCAACTAGAAGGCCATTGAGAGGGCTATTGCAATAAGCCAGACAGGAGGAAATGAGAGCCCAGAGAGGTATAAAGAAGGAACTGATGAAATGCCTTGCTGATTTCCTTTTGCCTGAAATGCCCTGTTCTGTACTTTCCAACATGGAATTTAAAGAACTTTTTTGTTTGAATGACTTTAACAGCAAGGACATGGTGGTAGCATTTACTGCTTAACAAAATTATAATTGCTATTTTCTACCTTGTTTCTGCAGTCCTCTAGCCTTCTTTATTTAAATTGACATGCAACTTATTACCAACATAATAGTCAATTTAAATGCATGTAATAATTTGTTAATATTAAAAATCAGTGTTGGTAAATGTGGTCTTCATTTGGCATTCCTAAAAATTATCATTTTTTTTTCAATTCAATGTGCATCTCTGACAATAATGGTCCATATATGTGTGGGACTGTTTCTGACTTTCCATTTTGTTCCATTGATCTTTTTGTCTATCTTTATACCAATGTCACACTGTCTTGTATGTTGTAGTTTTAGAAGTTAGGTAGCATTAGTCTTCCAATTATTTCAAGCTTATTTGCTATTCTAGGTTTTTTGCATTTCTCTATAAGTCCTAGGATTAATTTTTCAATCTACAAAATTACCTCTTCAGTTTTGATTAGGATTATGTGAAATTGATAGATCAGTTTGGTAAGAACTGGCATCTTAAATTACCGAATCTTCCTTCCTCCATAGAATGTATTTCTCTCTATTAGGTCTAATGCTTCTCAGCAACCTTCAAAAGTTTTCAGATTTTTCATATCTTGTGAGATTTATCCTTAAGTATTCATATTTTGAGGCTATCATAAATGGCATCTCTCTTTAAATTTCAGCCATTTTGGAAATCAGTTTGGCAGTTGCTTAAAAATTAAACATTCTCTGACATCTTGTAGGTATTTACCCAAGAGAAATAAAAACATATATCCATAAGACTGCACAGCTTTATTTGTTATAGCCAAAAGCAATGTAAGTATCGATCAAAAGATGAGTGGATAAACTGAGATATATACATATAATAAAAAGGAACGAACTATTGATCCAAGGCTAGAACATGAATGAATTAGAAAATAATTATATTGAGTTAAAGAAGTCAAACAGAAAATGAATAATCTGTATGATTTCACTTATATGAAATTCTGTAAAATGCACACAAACTATAGTGGCATTAAAAATCAATGGTTGACAGAGAATGGGGTGAGAGGCTGGGATAGGATTACAAAGATGCAAAAGTATGATTTGTGGGGGAGGTACATTATTTCAGTAGGTCTGCCAGAATATTAATTAAAAACTTTTGAATCAGTTCTAATGAGGTAGATGAAACTGGAGCCTATTATACAAAGTGAAGTAAGCCAGAAAGAAAAACACCAATACAGTATACTAACGCATATATAAAAAGGAATTTAGAAAGATGGTAATGATAACCCTGTATGCGAGACAGCAAAAGAGACACAGATGTATAGAACAGTCTTTTGGACTCTGCGGGGAGAGGGAGAGGGTGGCATGATTTGGGAGAATGGCATTGAAACATGTATAATATCATATAAGAAACAAATCGCCAGTCCAGGTTCGATGCAGGATACAGGATGCTTGGGGCTGGTGCACTGGGATGACCCAGAGGGATGGTACAGGGAGGGAGGTGGGAGGGGGGTTCAGGAAGGGGAACACGTGTACACCTGTGGCGGATTCATGTTGATGTATGGCAAAACCAATACAATATTGTAAAGTAAAAAATAATAATAATAATAAAGAAATGTAATAAATAAATGGTTAAAAATAAATAAATAAATAAAAATTAAAGAAACATAGACTGGATGGCTCAAACAACAGAAAATTGCTGACTCACAGCTCTGAAGTCGAGGAGGTCAGGAGGAGGTTTGTCCTGAGGCCTCTCACCTTGGCTTACAGCCGGCTGCCTTCTTGCGGTCCTTGCATGACCTTCGCTCTCTGCCTGTGAGCATCTCTGTTCCCTGTCTTCTCATGAGGACACCAGTCTGATTAGGTCCCCACACTTATGACAACGTTTAACCTTAATTAGCTCCTTAAAGGCCCTATTTCCAAATGTAGTTATGTTGGTAATTAGTTCTTCAACATATGAATTTTGGGGGGACACAATTAAGTCCATAACATTCTACTCTTTCCCCTCCCCTGTATTTATGACTTATAACTATGAGTCTATTTTACTTAAATTTGTGTGTTCCTTTACTGGGTTAACCTAAACCCTTAAAAACTGTATTTCATGTCTATGGCTAACTGAATTATTTCTATTCTGTTGCACAACTGATGGCTTTACATTGTTGTTCTTCAATCTCTAAGTCATGGCCAACTCTTTGCAGCCTCGTGGACTGTTAGTTGCATGCCAGGCTCTTCAGTCCTCCACTGTCTCCTGGAGTTTGTTCAAATTCATGTCCATTGAGTCAGTGATGGTATCTAACCATTTCATCCTCTGCCACCCCCTTCTCTTTTTGCCTTCCATCTTTCCCAACATCAGGGTTTTTCCAATGAGTTGTCTCCTCGCATCAGGTGGCCAAAGTATTGGAGCTTCAGCAACACACCTTCCAATGAATATTCAGAGCTGATTTCCTTTAGGATTGACTGGTTTGATGATTTTTACAAGCTCTTTAGTAAAATGTAGCAAGATCAATATAGATAGAAGCTAGCATCAAAGCACAGATCAAAATGAAGTGCTAAGTGGAATTGTTGACTTATCTTTGAGAATTAAGTTGTTAAATCCTGTGCTATTTTAAAATTCACAACTAGCTGTTTTTCCCAAGTTGTTTTACATAGGAGCTCTGCCTGCTGTTTTGTTTATCACTCAGTTTAGCAATATATCTCCCAATTGTTAGTAAGTCTTTGATTTGGTCTGAAGTGGCTGCTTACCTAAATGGCAGGCCTGAATTATATAGTGTAGTAATTACTGAATATACACGAATGTAATCTCAAGGATTCAATTAGTAAATATAATAAATTTAGGAAAAAAATCATAATTTGGAGACCTCTCTTCATCTGACACCAAACAATAAACAGGATTTCTTATATATGCTCTAATTTTCCTCTTCAATAGCTTACTTATAGCTCTGCTGCTGCTGCTGCTGCTGCTGCTGCTAAGTCTCTGCAGTCGTGTCCGACTCTGTGCAACCCGTAGACGGCAGCCCACCAGGCTCCCCCGTCCCTGGGATTCTCCAGGCAAGAACACTGGAGTGGGTTGCTATTTTCTTCTCCAATGCATGAAAGTGAAAATTGAAAAGTGAAAGTGAAAGTGAAGTCGTGTCTGACTCTTAGCGAATCCATGGACTGCATCCCACGAGGCTCCTTCGTCCATGGGATTTTCTAGGCAAGAGTACTGGAGTGGGGTGCCTTATAGCTCTGAGGTATTACTTAAAAATTTGTTAGTGTTTAACAAGGGGAAATAGGGGGTAACAGCATTCATAATAAATAGAAGGTATCTTTCATATAGAAGAATTAGCATGTGAGTGAGATATAAGGTATTTTAATAGTAAATGCAGCACAAAAACATTTTCCTTTCTTTTGTAACACTACATACTTTTCTTCTTAAATATCATCCTTATTTATAAGACGGCATGGTTCTTGACGTTTAGGATTATCTTTTCAAATTGTAACTGAATCTTTGACAATAGGAGCTAATTATCAAGGGACTAAATAGTAAGTTCATTTTTTTGGAGCAGGAGGTCTCAGTGAAAGTGTGAATTATCGGTCATTTGTGATACTCTGTCTCCTAGAACTTTCATCATAATGTAGTTAAACCTCTTAAAGCACTTAGATCTTAGAAGTTTCCATGGAAAGTTTAACTTATTATACAACTTTTTTGTTTTTCTGTCTTAAGTCATCTATGTACATCATATAGAAAAGTTGTTTTGAAAGTTTTCCACAAAACAAAGTCTTACTTGAAGTATTTTATGGAGATAATGATTTCCCTATGAAAAGTACATTATAACAAATGTTCCATTGTCTATCTTGATCATTCAAATTAATCTTCTATAAGCCACATTTCAAAGTATATTAATATCCCTTCCTCTTAGATCTCCCTCCCACCCCACCCGCATCCCACCCATCTAGGTCATCATAGAGCACTAAGCAGAACTTTCTGTGCTTTATAGCAAGTTCCCACTAGCTAGCTGTTTTACACATGTTAGTGTATGTATGTCAGTCCCAATATCCCAGTTAATCTCTCCCTCTCCTTTCCCCTCTGTATCCACAGCATGTCTATTCTCTACATCTGTGTCTCTCTTCCTTCTCTGAAAATAGGATGGGGATTCTGTCTCTAGGTCTGAAGCTATTCAAGTTACAATTTTAATTAAAGAAGCTTTATAGAATGAATTTATTTAACTCTAGGTAATTATATGTTTGTGTGTTTTTTTAGATCTTTAAAAATTGAGATATAGTTGATTTACAGTATTTTAGGTAGGTATATTGGAGAAGGAAATGGCAAGCCACTCCAGTGTTCTTGCCTGGAGAATCCCAGGGACGGGGAAGCCTGGTGGGCTGCCGTCTCTGGCGTCTCACAAAGTCGGACACGACTGAAGCAACTTAGCAGCACCAGCTATGTACATAGCAAAGTGATTGTTGGTATATTTATCTATTTCAAATTTCTTTCCATTATAGATGATTATAAGGTATTGAATACAGTTCTCTGTGCCATACAGTAGGTCCTTGTTGTTTATTTTATCTATAGTAATGTGCATTTATTAGTCTCAAATTCCCAGTTTCTTTTTCCCCTGCTTCTGTAACCAGAAGTCTGTTCTCTAGGTCTATGAGTCTGTTTCTGTTTTGTAAAATAAGTTTATATGTATCATATTTAGATTCTATGTGTAAGTGGTATCATGTGGTATTTGTCTTTATCTTATTTCAATTAGTATGATCTGTTGGTCTAGCCACATTACTGCAAATGGCATTATTTCATTCTTTTTTATGGCTCAATAACATTCCATTGTTGGAGAAGGCAATGGCAGCCCACTCCAGTGTTCTTGCCTGGAGAATCCCAGGGACGGGGGAGCCTGGTGGGCTGCTGTCCGTGGGGTCACACAGAGTCGGACACGACTGAAGTGACTTAGCAGCAACATTCCATTGTATGTAATTGTGTTCTTAAATGAAGTATAAGATGGGCTTTCCCCCTTAGTTTTCAAAATGCCAATTTACCCCTCACAATAAAGTTTGTTGGACTTTCCACAGCACACTATATAACTATTTTTATTTCTCTAGAAATATAGTAATTTGTCTATATTTGTAAAATCACTGTAGCAGATCTCTTTCCTTCTAAAATTATAAATTTTATAATTTATAAAAAATAAAGTATAATTTATATATTATATAAAATATAATCTTACTGAAATCCACAGGGTTGAGGAGTGAGTTGGAGGGTGGGTTTTTCTTCTCTTCTGTGGCTATTTTTAAGAAAGGGAGAGAACTTCATGGAGGCCCAACATAAATTTTCAGCATGTGCACAAAAGTTCAGTTCATGTGCCTCACTGTATTTTATATTTCTTCTAGTTTAGCAATGTCTCTTCATCTTTGGAGCATGGTTTTATTGTTTGTTTCAAAATCTCTGGTACATAGGCAATAATTTCTAATTTAGTACATTACAATAAACTTTTAGCTGAGAAATAGCTCTATATAGAGATGAGGGGAGGGGAATACGTAAATCTAGCAATGATAGAAATTACTTTTCCATATAAAATGAAATTGAAAGTATGATCTTAACATTAGCACACTATGTACTTAATCCTCTTCAATGTATATCACCTAAAACAAATTCCTTATGTGTTTTTACCCTGGATCTAAATTTGGTACTTTTTAAATGTTTTTTGAATTCTCTCTCTCAAAATTAGGAGAAAATTAATACATTTTAATGGGGAAATATGGGCTTAGGAATTAGACAAATAGAACTCAAAACTTGGCTTTTCCATCATTAAATGTACAAACTTAAGAAGTTGATCATGTCCTCCAAGGCTCAGTTCATCATCAATAAATTATGACTAATAATACATAGTTTTCAGAAGTATTTGAGATTTATGTCACTATGTGTGAAAAACACTAGGTGAATTGCATGCTCTAACTATTTTAAAAGAATCAACTTTGATAAAAGAATTAAAATTTTTGGCAATCCTTTACATACCCTACATTTTTTCTTGACCCTTGCTAATCAGTCTCTTCATAACCCAAGTTATCTTTAATATAAATAAAGGGATAATATTATTTCACTCAAGTTTTTTTATTCCCTTTGAAATGCTAATATTATCCATTCTTTCTTAAAATTTCCCTCATAATTTGCTCTTTTCTGATTGAATCTTCATTTCTGGGATGTGTGTGCATGTGCACATACAGATATTTAGATAAAAGGCAGAGAAAATGAGTTGCTTTTTCTAGGAAATAGCTTAGCAACTGGGTGAAGGGCTGCAGTTATTTCAGTCAGTTCAGTTCAGTCACTCAGTCGTTTCCGACTCTTTGTGACCCCATGGACTGCAGCACACCAGGCCTCCCTGTCCATTACCAACTCCCAGAATCTACTCAGACTCATGCCCATTAAGTCAGTGATGCCATCCAACCATCTCATCCTCTGTTGTCCCCTTCTCCTCTCACCTTCAATCCTTCCCAGCATCAGGGTCTTTTCCAGTGAGTCAGCTCTTCACATTAGGTGGCCAAAGTATTAGAGTTTCAGCTTCAGCATCAGTCCTTCCAATGAATATTCAGGACTGATTTCCTTTAGGATGGATTGGGTAGATCTCCTTGCAGTCCAAGGGACTCTCAAGAGTCTTCTCCAACACCGCAGTTTAAAAGCATCAGTTCTTCAGTGCTCAGCTTTCTTTATAGTCCAACTCTCTTATCCATACATGACACCTGGAAAAACCATAGCTTTGACTAGATGGATCTTTGTTGGCAAAGTAATATCTCTGCTTTTTAATATGCTGTCTAGGTTGTAGTTATTTTAATTGTATACAGTTCTGTGCACTATGTACCTATATACTAAAATAAAATAGTCATGCTTTACTATTAAAATATTTAAGCTAACACAATGCTAGTTTTATTTGTCTTTTACTCTTTGATGTTGAAAACATTAAATTTTAAATTTCTTAACAATCCCAACTATCTTTAAGTTCATGCAGTGATCTTTTCTCCAAGACCTCACACTCTTTGTCTCTTTAATCAGAGGCAAAATCATATTCCTTTATTATTTTATGTTATTATGCCTCTTTATGTCTCGATTGGAATATTAATTTTTAAACCTCTCTCCAGGAAAATTGTTCTATGAGTATCATATTTGTTCCTACTCTATAGTAGATACTGATGTTTATCATAGTAGTAATAACTATTGTACAGCAATGATTGTCTTTATTTAGATTGCATGTGGTCATAAACAAAGAATTGATCCCACACATGCCTACTTATAGTTCCCACGAGGCCAGAGACACAATGTAAAATAGCTGCTGTAGTAAAAAAGATTTCAGATGGTGTGCATCTTATACCATACTGCAATTTTGTGATCTCCAAGGAGTCTTTAAAAACTAGATTTTCTTTACAGCAGGCTTACTTACACAATTCTTTTCTGATTCCAGAGGTTTCCTTCTTTCCCTTTTTCAAATGGTTCAAAGCACCAATACCTGAGTTCACCAAACAATGTCATTACTTAGTCTTTATTATGCAATTTTATAAGCAGTAAGCTTTTTATTCTCATAATTTGACTAAACAATACATGTACAAACAGATGTCAGTTAGCCCAATTTTCAGCAAATATGCACAATTTTCAGTCATGCCAGATGTTTGAGATATGTGAGTATTGAAAGAAAAAGAGCCACAAACCTGACCCTCTCAAATGTGTTAGGATCTCTCCCCAACACATTTGTCCATCCTGTCAAGACTGCAGCAAGATTGAGGGTTCATGAGGAAAACAGTAGGTCCTCAAGGACTCACCTGGTGATTGCTGTCATAATCCTTGTTAAATATTCTAAATATCAAAGGATGTTGGGTGGAAGTTAAGTATATACTACATATTTTTGTTAGAATTTTTCATAATTTGAATGAAGTATACACAGCTTTATGTGAGAAAACCATTGCATCTGAGTCCAAGAAGGTAGGCAATGTCCTTACCACTTTGATCTTTTTAGCTCAGTCTAGTTTGGAGACGTTTTCTAGCAGTGTGGAGGTCTTGTTGTCCATCCGACGATCCTAGGACACCAAAGCAGGATCTGGAGTCAAGGTTCCCTGGATTCAGGCCTTGATTGTGTTACTCCACTAGCTGTAGGATAGGTCTCTCACTAACTTCTCTCTGCTGTAAAACGGTAATACTAATCATCGCTGTCTCACAGGACTGTTGTGTAAATCATATGAGATAATAATGTAAAACACTTATAAAAGTACATGGCACATCTCATGTTCAGTAAGTATTAATAACCACTGCTGTGATGGTGGTCAGCGTTGTTACTACTGAGTCATGCTGCCATCTCTCGGACCAGTTTCTCATGATGCATAAAGTTACACTTAGCAGCTTTAAGAATGTGTAAGTAACTGTTAGACAATCTATTTTGACAGATGGACATCTGAAATAAATGTTATTTTTAGTCTACTAAAATCTTTCTGCCAAACAGTGCTAATTATCAAATCACCTTTAATTTAATAAAATGTACTAATAGTATAGCTTTGTAATAGTTTAATTACAATCTGGTCTCCATACTTATCCCTTTCTCTCCTGCTCCTTGGGGAAAAAAAGAACATATTTGATGAATTGCAATAATTAGAAGAAATACTGTGCACATAATATTTAATAAGTTGTTTCTCACAACACTTATAAAAGGGTAGCTATCACTAACTCCATTCTACAGATAAGGAAACAGATTATCAGAAGGGCTGATACTTTTCAAGATTACAGAATTAATAAATTAAATAACTGTATTCCAAAATCTATGCTTGCAGTGCTAAGCATTTGTAAAAGTGTTTAATGAATAGAAAGCCACTATGATCTTTCCCCAATAGCTCAGCAGGTAAAGAATCTGCCTGCAATGCAGGAGACACGGGGGACATGAGTTTGATTCTTGGGTTGGGAAGAGCTCCTATAAGAGGAAATAGAACCCACTCTAGCAATCTTGCCTAAAAAATCCCATGAACAGAAGAGCCTGGCGGTCTACAGCCCAAAGGGTTGCAAAGAGTTGGACACAACTGAACACAAGCACAAGACAAGACAAGCTGATATTTGAACAGAAAGATCTGAGGCAACAGTGATTCATTATATCTTCAAATGAAAGGCTGTGGTCAGTAATAGCATTCATTAGCCTTGGCATCAAAATTATTTTTCTATTTTTTTGTGATTCACAAGAAAAATCCTGTTTCATCTCTGTACGTTTTGCCTATGGAAACAGTTTTAAAGCAGAGTTTTTAAATCACAGGGTATTTCTTTTTTATTAAAGTGACCAAAAGTTTTGAGTAGGAACAAAAGGATATTTTAGTTTCAAAATGAAAAAAGTAACCATATCTAGTAGTTGGAGAATACCCACAAATTGAAATTGCTGTTTTAGATTCCTATTACCTAATAGGATATTTATTTGATATTGAATAACTCACTCATGATTGAGTTAAGACTCACCTTATTCTCACCTGCCATGTAGCTGTCTTAACATCTATAATTTATCTACTTGATTTTGCTTCATTTCCCATATTCTTTCTTTCCTTACTCATTTCTAGAATTCTCCTTTACCTTTACATTTTTGAGCACCTAATGGTGCTCTATTTTAGCTAATGCACTATTCTATCTTTGCAGTAATCTTGACAACTCAGGAATTTCTGATGCTGAAAATAATTAATCTCTCTGTGATAAATACAAGATTTCATTAGAAGCTAGAGAATATGTCTAGAGGAAAAAGATTTCAATGAGAATTTTTTTTTCCTGATTCTAAGACTATTTGGATTTTTCTTTTGAATAGCAAAGGCCACGCAATACGAGATTCATTGTACTATACAAATGATTCTACCACTTAATTTGATTTTTATTTTGCTGCTTAAACAGTGTTTAAATCAAACCTAAATAATTAAACCTAAATGCAAAATTTGAGCTGACCCATAATGCATATTCTCTAAAGTAACCATCATCCTTTGATCATGGATGTAAAATTAGATGATTTTTTCCCTAGCTTAATGTGAATATTTGGTACATCATTTATGAATGATCAGTATTCATGGGAAAAGTCCACCTTGTAAAACTGAGCAGCTTCCCAAATTGGTTTATTAATTGTTGCTTTAGAACAACTCTTCTCAGGGAAAAAAAAAAAGTTAATCAGTGTGTAACTGTATGATTTTATCAATGAAATCAGTTGGTACAGCTGCTTAAATTTCTAGAATCTTTGCTTTTTGAAGATAAAACATTTCTGAATTGCCAAAGTTCAGCTTTATGCCAAGATAAGAAAGTGCTAAAATTAAATGCCATTTTCATTTTAAACCTTTGAAAGGAAAAGCCAGCTCTTATTGAATGAATTAAACAAAAGACTTTGACATCAAAAGATCACTTAAGAAAAATGCCCAAACAAAAACCCCGGCAATGTGAATCAGTAAATCCTTGTAGTTTTAATGTTTTGTGAGATTTGTTATACCTTACATAAAATGGATTAAAGAGGGCTTGAGGTGTAGGTATCTTTATTCAAAAGCATATCTGTGAAAACAACCACATCTTTGCAAAACATACATTCTCACAGACTTTCAAGGTTGCACAAATCTGGGCTAGTCAAACAAGCTGTAACTCACAGAGACCTATGATTTGGCTTAACTCTGTAGCGTGTGGGCTTAGTGGCTCAGTCATGTCCGTTTCTCTGCTACCCCATGGACTGCAGTCTGCCAGGCTCCTCTGTCCATGGTGTTTCCCAGGCAAGAATACAGGGATGAGTTGCCATTTCCTTCTCCAGGGGATCTTTCCAACCCAAGGCTTGAACCCAGGTTTTCTGCATTGTAGTCAGTCAGTCAGTTCAGTCGCTCAGTCGTGTCCTACTCTTTGTGACTCCATAGACTGCAGCATGCCAGGCCTCCCTGTCCATCACCAACTTCCGGAGTTTACTCAAACTCTTATCCATTGAGTCAGTGATGCCATCCAACCACCTCATCCTCTGTTGTCCCCTTCTCTTCCTGCCCCCAATCTTTCCCAGCATCAGGGCCTTTTCAAATGAGTCAGTTCTTCATATCAGGTGGCCAAAGTATTGGAGTTTCAGCATCAGTCCTTCCAATGAATATTCAGGACTGATTTCCCTTAGGAAGAACTGGTTGGATCTCCTTGCAGTGCAAGGGACTCTCAAGAGTCTTCTCCAACACCACAGTTCAAAAGCATCAATTCTCCTGCATGGCAGGCAGATTCCTTATTGTCCGAGTGATTCTGCAAAAAGGAGGAGATACTGCTGGAGCATAGTTGCTCATCAACCAGCTTTCTATGCCCAGATTAAAAACACTGTGTCCATGGCAATTCAATCAGCACAGTGTACTTTGAGATTAAGGAATGAAGAAGCAGGCTGTGTCACTTTAACATTCTTTGCCCTGTGCATTCCCTCTTAGTGAGAATCTCATACCTGAGAATCACTGAATAGAACTAAATTATCAAATAACGTCAAAAAAATGTAAAATTACATGAAAATCATTAAAAAATTCTGGATGTTTAATCTCTGAGTGATACTTAATTTGAAACCAGAAGAATAGAATTTAAGAAACAGAAAAAAATACACTATCATCTGTTCCCTAAATTCTAAAAGTTTGCTCTCATATTAAAATAATTAGGCAATAATTTATTTTTACATTGGTAAGATATAAGAATTGTCCATTATATCAATTCTTCATCTGTTGCATCCTTTAAAGATTCTCTTGTTCACCTTGGAGAACATTGACCATCAATTTGTTCATTGTCCTTAGAGATAGCGTTGAATAGCAGAAATTTCAGGGAAATGCAAAATAAGAAAATCTAGATTCCTTTCCTGACTCTCATGCTTACAGGTGGTATAACCATTTACAAGACAGTCAGTTCCCTTGGACCTCACTTTTCTCATTTGAAAAAGAAGCACGCTGGATTGCGTAGTTTCTACCACCTTGCCTGGACCCAAAATTTCATAAATTTCTGATGATATTCCCTCTGATAGGGGGCATGTCTGTCAGCTCCCTATTGTCTCTCAGCTCCACACCTACCATCTAGACCTTTGGTCTATGATACTCTGGCCTGGGACTCTGCAAACCACATTTCTCTTGTGGTTTCTAGTTTCTAGTTAGATTTCTGGTTTCTTTCTAGTTAGATTCTCTTGATAGGAGGCACTGAAGGGAGACAGCAAGGCTCTTTGTTTTTTGCTCCTTGAACAACGTCAAACTATTGTACATTGCCTAGCAGTTGCTTCTGATCACCAGCTTCTTTAAAAACTCTAACTTCTTTTACAGCCCTCTAAATTTACTCATTGTCCTATATTATTCACTATAGTTTCCAGTTTTTTGGACCTATACTGATACTTAAATGTTGGCTTAAAGCTCAACATTCAGAAAACAAAGATCATGGCATCTGGTCCCATCACTTCATGGGAAATAGATGGGGAAACAGTGGAAACAGTGTCAGACTTTATTTTCTGGGCTCCAAAATCACTACAGATGGTGACTGCAGCCATGAAATTAAAAGATGCTTACTCCTTGGAAGGAAAGTTATGACCAACCTAGATAGCATGTTCAAAAGCAGAGACATTACTTTGCCAACAAAGGTTCGTCTAGTCAAGGCTATGGTTTTTCCTGTGGTCATGTATGGATGTGAGAGTTGGACTGTGAATAAGGCTGAGCGCCAAAAGAATTGATGCTTTTGAAGTGTGGTGTTGGAGAAGACTCTTAAGAGTCCCTTGGACTGCAAGGAGATCCAACCAGTCCATTCTGAAGGAGATCAGCCCTGGGATTTCTTTGGAAGGAATGATGCTAAAGCTGAAACCAGTACTTTGTCCACCTCATGCGAAGAGTTGACTCATTGGAAAAGACTCTGATGCTGGGAGGGATTGGGGGCAGGAGGAGAAGGGGACAACAGAGGATGAGATGGCTGGATGACATCACTGACTCGATGGACGTGAGTCTCAGTGAACTCCAGGAGTTGGTGATGGACAGGGAGGCCTGGCGTGCTGCAATTCATGAGGTTACAAAGAGTCGGACACGACTGAGCAACTGATCTGATCTGATACTAATACTTGTGCTTCCCCGGTGGCTCAGTGGTGCAGAATCCACCTGCCATATAGGAGATGTGGGTTCGATCCCTGGGTCAGGAATCCCCCAGAGGAGGAAATGGCAACCCACTTCAGTATTCTTGCCTGGAGAATTCCATGGACAGAGGAGCCTGGCAGGCTACATACAGTCCATGGAGTCGCAAGAGTTGGAAACAAGTTAGCAACTAAACAACAACACTAATATTTAGGTTAAGGAGCACTGGATAGAACTATATTTTTCAAAAGGATATGACCTATGTTTATCTTCTTTATCTTATCCACTGCTGTACTTATGATCTGAAACACAGCAACCTCTCAATACATACTGAGTCAGCTGTACTTTCATAGATGAGTGACCTTGATTCAAGTCCTAGCCTTATCGGTTAAAAGTTCTGTGATGCTGGGAAATTCTAACATATCTGATCATCAATTATATAATCTAAAAAAATAAAAAAACAGAAAAATTACAAACTGTTCTTTGTAATTCCTGGTTATTTGCAATAAACCTGACTTAACTTAGTTTTTCCTATATACTTTCGTTTCCCCAACATCCAGCAGATTGTCTGGCTCATGGTTGGTATTCAATAAATTTGTGTTAAATAAATGATGAATGAAGGCTGCAAATAATAAAAATAATCTTTATGATTGATCAGAGCATGGGGAGTGTTCAAAAAATTTTGACTATTTCATCTTATTACTTCTGTAAGTTTCAGAATTCCCCAATGCATAGATGGTATGTAAGGACCATGTTTTCTATAGTTCTGTGTTCTCAATATGTAGCATAGCACCCAGGCCTATGGACAGTCTTGGAGAGTTGAATAAATCATGTTACTAAGTATTCTCAACTACAGTAAATACTGTTTCATCTTACTCCTGGTTGCAGTAATCTCCTTTATTTGTTACTATAGCTGCATACTGTATGGACATGTTAAATTTCACCTTTAAGAACTTAGGGCTCAAAACATCTCCATATTAATTACTAGCTGTTAACTTCTCTTCTCCACAACTTTCTCATATATAAATGAAGACCATAATAGTACTGTTCTCATAGAGTTCTGCAGATTAAATAAAGTACTGCATCAAAAGCTCTGGGGGCAATGCTAAAAATAGTAATCACTCAATAATACTAGCAATTGTTCTAGAATCATTCATTCAAATCTGCCAAAATCTTATTTCTGAGCTCTCTATTATTGATAAAACAATACTTATAAATAATTTTGAACATCCACTAGGCGCTGTTAATTTTTCTAGTGAACGTAAAAATTTGTGTCACAACCTAGTAGAAATCCAAACCAGAAACTCGGCAGCTTTTCCGCCTCTCACTTTGTACATCTACCTGGTCACTAAGGGTTACACAAATGAATCAAAACATGACCTCTGTGCCTTGAGCCCCACGTTGTTAATTTCTTCACTGCAGGCTGAGACGTGTTAGCTCAAAAGCCTGCCAAAACCAAACTCATTTTCATAACTCCAGTTACTTAAAAAACAAACAAACAAACAAAATCCCATCCAAGCAGTCAGCCCCAAAATCTCTTTATTTCTTTTCTTTTTTTTATTATAAATTTATTTATTTTAATTGGAGGCTAATTACTTTACAATATTGTATTGGTTTTGCCATACATCAACATGAATCCGCCACGGGTGTACACGTGTTCCCAATCCTGAACCCCCCTCACACCTCCCTCCCCATCCTATCCCTCTGGGTCATCCCAGTGCACCAGCCCCAAGCATCCTGTATCCTGCATCGAACCTGGACTGGCGATTCATTTCTTATATGATATTATACATGTTTCAATGCCATTCTCCCAAATCATCCCACCCTCTCCTTCTCCCACAGAGTCCAAAAGACTGTTCTATACAACTGTGTCTCTTTTGCTGTCTTGCATACAGGGTTATCATTACCATCTTTCTAAATTCCATATATATGTGTTAGTATACTGTATTGGTGTTTTTCTTTCTGGCTTATTTCACTCTGTATAATAGGCTCCAGTTTCATCCACCTCATTAGAACTGATTCAAATGTATTCTTTTTAATGGCTGAGTAATACTCCATTGTGTATATGTACCACAGCTTTCTTATCCATTCATCTGCTGATGGACATCTAGGTTGCTTTCATGTCCTGGCTATTATAAACAGTGCTGTGATGAACATTGGGGTACACGTGTCTCTTTCAATTCTGGTTTTCTCAGTGTGTATGCCCAGCAGTGGGATTGCTGGGTCATAAGGCAGTTCTATTTCCAGTTTTTTAAGGAATCTCCACACTGTTCTCCATAGTGGCTGTACTAGTTTGCATTCCCACTAACAGTGTAAGAGGGTTCCCTTTTCTCCACACCCTCTCCAGCATTTATTGCTTGTAGACTTTTGAATAGCATCAAAATGGATTAAACATCTAAACATAAGACCAGAAACTATAAAACTCCTAGAGGAGAACATAGGCAAAACACTCTCCAACATAAATCACAGCAGGATCCTCTATGACCCACCTCCCAGAATATTGGAAATAAAAGCAAAAATAAACAAATGGGACCTAATTAAAATTAAAAGCTTCTGCACAACAAAGGAAACTGTAAACAAGGTGAAAAGACAGTGTTCGGAATGGGAGAAAATAATAGCAAATGAAGCAACTGACAAACAACTAATCTCAAAAATATACAAGCAACTCCTGCAGCTCAATTCAAGAAAAATAAACGGCCCAATCAAAAAATGGGCTAAAGAACTAAGCAAACATTTCTCCAAAGAAGACATACAGATGGCTAACAAACACATGAAAAGATGCTCAACATCACTCATTATCAGAGAAATGCAAATCAAAACCACAATGAGGTACATTTCACGCCAGTCAGAATGGCTGCGATCCAAAGGTCTATTTCTCTTCTTTTATAACCTCTCCAGAAAGAAAGTGAACGTGAAGTCGCTCAGTCATGTCCCACTCTTTGCGACCCCATGGACTGTAGCCTACAAGGCTCCTCTGTCCATGGGATTCTCCAGTTAATACTGGAGTGGGTTGCCATTTCCTTCTCCAGGGGATCTTCCCAACCCAGGGATTGAACCTGGGCCTCCAGCATTGTAGGCAGACACTTTACCATCTGAGAAACCAGGGAAGTCCTAACCTCTCTAGAATCCATGTTTTATTTTTCATCCTGGCCACAATTGCTATGGTTCAAGACTCTTCATCTTTAACCTTAACTTTTATACACAGTGTGTGTCTGTGTTAGTCTCTCAATTGTGTCCAATTCTTTATGACCCCATGTAGTGCAACCTGCCAGGGTCCTCTGTCCATGGAATTCTCCAGGCAAGAGCACTGGAGTGGGTAGCCTTTCCCTTTTCCAGGGGATCTTCCTGACCCAGGGAATGAACCCAGGTTTCCTGCATTGCAGGAATATTCTTTACCATCTGAGCCACCAGGGGAGTTATTTATACATGCTAATATTTATATAAAATAGGCAACAAAGAAGGACCTACTGTATAGCACAGGGAACTCTTCTCAATACTCCATATGACCTATATGGGAAAATAATCTAAAACAAGAGTGGATATATGTACACGTGTAACCAATTCACTTTGCTGTATAGCAGAGATTAACACAATATCTTAAATCAACTCTAGTGTTAGTTGCTCAGTTGTGTCCAACTCTGTGACCCCATGGACTGTTGCCTGCCAGGTCAGAAAATACATAAATAAATAAAATAAGCTTGTAATTGGCCTCTCGTCCCCTCCAGTTTTATCATCCATAAAACGCTCAGGCTGATCTTCTCAAGCATAAACTCAATTGTATTACATGCTGCTTAATAGCTTTCATTAGCTGATTATAACACTGCAACTTTGTTGAATTGAAGTGGGTAATATGACTGTCTAGTTCTAAACTTTTAAAGTAATATCTGTATAAAAATATGAAATATAAGTAAAAAATAAAATATATTATGAGTTGTAAATAATGTGAAAAAAAGATAGGGCTATTATAAAAATAAGGCAAATTCATAAGTGCTAGTCTATGATACATAGAAGACCACCAAAGAAATCATCAAAGATACTTTTGAAACAATATATTGAATTTAAAGTCAAAAGTATATTACAGAGATGCTCAAATAAGTCTGTGTTAGTTTCCTGTTCATAAGTGGTATCATCACTTGCATAAAAGTATTCAAAAGGCATAGGATTTGTAAAGGTAGTAGGAAAGAATAAAAATAGCAGTGCTTTCCAAATGTGCAAATTTACATGCTTGTTCTAACAAAACTTGTTTGAGTCAGATTGGATTCATTTGTCATTTAAGAATCCATAAATCCATCCTCAAGAAAATAATACAGAAAAATTTTCATGTGAAATTCTCAACCCTTTTTTACCACATAATTTTCAAATAACTAGAATGCTTTGTCTTGTAAAGGTTGAATTCCAAAGCTCTCGTCCAATATTTGTTGATCTATTTGACATCTAATTGTTGAGTACTTTGCTTGGTTCTAGCACTAAAACAAATAGAAAAGATCCCTGAGTTATAGCAGTTTATATTTACAGGAAAATTTAAAAAAAAAGCACATATAATCAAATAGTCGTCTGACTATGTCTAACAGAGTTTTGTTTATACAAGATACAAGTATGACTTAAGTGGGTCATAATCAACCTCCTTTAGGTGAGTGCAGAGACAGGTTACAAAGAAGACATCTTTGACCTACATCTCCAAGCAAAGCGAAGATTTTATTTTTTTTTTAATTTTTTGAAACCAAGATTTTTATTTTTTATTTTTTTTACTTTACAATATTGTATTGGTTTTGCCAAAAAGAGATTGAGAGGAAGGTCAGTAGAGCTTAGCCCACTCTGGAGCTCTAATTCCTGGCTGACATTTGTGTACTATAGATACCAGGTTATTTTTAAGCAATACATTCCATGTAATATTTTTCTGGCATGAACTTCCAAATATAGCTAAATCAAACCTTCAAAGTTTAGTGAAGTTTAAAAAAGAAGTGAAGTATATCTAGTCATTTTACCTGTACTTTTGTCTTTGAAAAGTGATCTTGAATTATCTCAAGTAGATTTTTACCATTTTACTTTATATAGAATGGTATGTAAAATTCTTATGATCCATTTAAAAGAGAAAAATAGCATGCACTGTAGAGATTAAATATGATAAAAATAGCCAGGCCTCGATTTCTTCATCTGTAAAGTGGGAATGCAAAACCACTTACCACATAGGGTAATAGAAAGGATTACTACTCATATAAAGTGTTTAGAAGAGTGCCTGTCATACAGTAAACTCTAGGTGTTAATTATTAGAACATTCTGAACACGCATATGTATTTTTTCCATGACTCTTGAAATAAGACAGACTGACAATATTTTTCATTTTGTTATTTTGAGTATATTTCTTATTACCTTAATATAGACTTATTCACCATAGAATAGTTTAAAAACTGATTTTATTGGTAACATATTGTGCTCAGTCATGTCCAAGTCTTTGTGGCCCCATGGGCTGTAGCTCACAAGGCTCCTCTGTCCATGGAATATTCCAGGCAAGAATACTGGAGTGGGTTACCATTTCCTACTCCAGGGAATCTTCCTGACCCAGAGATCCAACCTGCATCTCTTGGGTCTCCTGCACTGGCAGATGGATTCTTTATCACTAGCACTCCCTGGGAAGCCCTTGTAGCATATTAATTATGAATTAATTTAAGGGGATCTGAGATGCTCCATGCACAACCTGTAAGATCCTGAATGGAAGATAGCATTCAGTTCAGTTCAGTCACTCAGTCATGTCCCACTCTTTGTGACCCCATCTAGCATATTAATTATGAATTAATTTAAGGTGATTTGAGGTGCTCTGTCTCAACCTATAAGATACTGAATGATGGATAGCATTAGGGTATAAGTGGCTTCTATGACTTCCAGCCCAAGAAGTGTATGGAGAGTGAGGGAGGAACAGAGTTGGAAAAATACAGAGGCAGTCTATGAAAAACCCTTTGTATCTTATAGCGCATACACGGAAGAGACTTCCATGTATGACATGATGTTTTCCCAAACACGACAAATGTTTTCCCAAATTAGATAGTGATTCTTAAAAATCTATGTGATATTGCCAGTGAATGAAGTGAAAGTGAAGTCGCTCAGTCATGTCTGACTCTGCGACCTCACGGACTGTAACCTGCCAGGCTTCACCATCCATGGCGAGGATACTGGAGTGGGTTGCCATTTCCTTCTCCAATATTGCCAGTAATAGGTTATAAATCTGAAACAACCATTTCTAAACTATTAATAAAATTTTCAATCTACTCCGGTAGGAATACTAAAGTCTTTTTCAGTTCTCTCTATAGAAAATTATTTACAAAGTTGCCATCATAGAAAGATAGCACCATCAGATCAGTAAGTTTGCAGCCAAATTTTGCAGGCAAAATGTCTTGTAAAGTAGTATTAGTTAACGAATGCAAATATTGCTTTATTTCTTCATTTTTTGTGATATTATGGTCTGAATCAGGTTTTAATAAGCTGTACTTTAATTTGGTTTCTTCTCATATTCTCAATTAGTAACAGCCTTGCACCAATTTTTACTCTCAGTTTTGTAGTATCATTTTTTAAGCAGTCCCTTAAATTGTGTTAGTGCAGAGCCCCTGTTTCTGAATACCGTTATAATGTCTGATTTCTAGTAGAGAAAACTACTATACAGTCACAGAGGCACAGAACCCAAAGTCACATAGCTAGCAAGTGAGAGAGCAGGACTAAATCTGTACGTGGCACGTGTGATAAGAAGCGTGAGGTCGACAACTACGTGTAAGGAACCAGGGAAAACAGACCAAGTGTGCAGTGTGACTGAGAAAAAAGGTGGGAAGAACAAGTTACCTGCATTTGCAGCTAAGCGAGACGTGTCTGTGTGTACCGAGCAGGTTGAGGGAAGGAGAGTAGCCTGGCAAAAGTGTAGAGACGGCGTGAGGGGAAGCTCTGAGAACAGGTTGGGAGGAGGTGGGGAAGCAAAGCCAAAATGGGGAGAGGAGAAGAGGGAATAAGAGAAATGAGGATGATGGGAGAGGAATGGGAGAAAAGAAAGCTTCTGGTTTGACTCAACAATCTGTTAGGGTGCTGCCTCCAAAGAATAGACGCCTACTTGCAAGTTTGTTTTTGAGTAATATTGTGTGAGGAGCATATGTGAAGTATCTAGTGGAAATTTATTATTTGGCTCCCTTAATGTGAGCTTACAGTTGGAAAAAAATAAGAAAAATAAAGAAACTTGAGTATAAGAAGGCTGGAAGAAAAGCAGTAAGTCTAAATAAAAATTGTATATGATTATTTAACACTTCATAATATACAGTATAATTGCATCCTTATAGCCTAAAGGAAGTTTTAAGCTAACACTCACAACTTCTGAGGAAATTTGGCCTACATTAGGATGATAAGAAATAAATTTAAATAATGAAAAGTACCCTAATCACTTAATTAACATTGACAGATGGAAGCACCAAAACAAAAATAATGACATGGAATATTTTATACAGGTTATTTAGATGTGTCCAGTTGATTCTCGTTTTCCCCTGAAATCAATTAGTAAAAGGTATCTTAGTCAAAAGCTGAGTCATGAGCCAGAAAACTGTTTATAACATTAGCAATCATTCCTTCATTTATCCATTTAATCATTCAAAATATATCCAGTACCAATTGTGCTTCAAACTGTGCTTTGGACAGATGATGGCTGGACATAAAAAAAAAAAGGCTTGTGACAGCAGGCATGAATGGGGGCTCTCAGGGAATTTGCACAGTAACAGAGAGCTAGACCTTAATGAAATCTCTACAGAAATGAATATATGAATACACTGTGCAATAAATGCTATTCCAGGAGGCAACCAAATGGGAAGACATTCCTGAGGATGTGTATATGTGAAGCAAAAGAGATGGAGAGACAATACTCTATTAGAAGCAATCAGTCGTGTAGAGGTTATTGCGCCTTAGCCTAAGAACAAAAGAAGTCATTTAATGGTGGAGACTGGGTTAGGGAAAGTGTGAGTGAAGAGAAGGTACTTAGAGATGACAAGTAGGACAGAGGACAAACAGTGACAGGTTGGGTTAGGTGGGCACGTTAGAGACACGGAAATAGAAGTATTCAAGAAATATTTAAGATAAAATATAAAAGATTTAGTGCTAGATTGAACGTACGAGAGGTGGTGAAAAGGAGGGCAGTGTCAAGAATGACTCAGACTTTCAGTTTGTGCTTAGACAGATGTTTCCGTTTGCTAAGATGGAAAATACCAGAAAGGTGGGATGAAAGGATGGTGGACACAAAAAGCCTATATTGCCAAGATCCCCTGCTAACACAGAATTACACTAAGACTTCAGGCTCTACACCAAGCCGCAATTACCTCTAATGATAAATGGCCATATAGACATAAATCACTTAGTAGTGAGCAGTATTTCATCATCTTCCCAGATAATTCTATAATAGGAGCAAGGAAAGTGTAACAGTGCAGACTAGATGGGTTCTTCTGGCTCATATAATTGTTAATTTTGTGGCAGAATGGAAACAGCATATGTAAACATATGCAAGAACAAAAAGTTGGCCTTTTAAAAATCTATGCTAAATGTGTTTTTCTTTGCATTAGTCCTAAGTAGGCTTCCTGGAAAATGTAGCTGGTTTACTATAATCAGTTTATTGATTTCATCTCCCAATATAATTTAAATCAGGGTAAGACATCTCTTCTTAACAACAAAACAAAATTCTAGTTTGTCTTTACATAAAGACTTTATATAAACTTCAAAGTTGATTATATCTAAAGATAACCATGCTAAGAAAATATATCTCAAACTACATTTATATATGTGTGTATGTATGTAAATGTATATATATGTGTGTGTGTGTGTGTGTGTATATATATATTATGATTACTAGCCTAGAAACCAATTAGAATCAGTCTATATTCAATCCCCTGGAGGAGGGAATGGCAATCCAGTCCAGAATTCTTGCCTGGAGAATGGACAAGAGCAGCCTGTCCTCCGTGGACAGAGGAGCCTGATGGGCTACCATCCTTGAGGTTGCAAAGAGTTGGACACCACTGAGCGAAGAAGCACAGCATAGCAACCTGCAGTAGATTTCAGCCTCTGCCAGAAGATGATATATTTGTTAATATGTTCTTCTGAATATAATCCTGACTGTTACAGCCCTGTGACTTTCCACATTTATTTCAGTTCTTTAACTGTGGGTTCTAAGAACAGATGTTGAATACACGTCAGATTTTGATTCAACCAGCTTATTCCCCTAGTGTTAAAAATCAATAGCTCATGGAATTTTGAAATTCAGAGCTAATTCCAGATGGGAAAATTAGATCCCAGAGAAATGAAACCAGCCTTGCACCATCACATAGGAAGCTCCTGGCCAGATCAGAGCCTGGGCTGTGGCTGCCTGGGTCCAGGCCTGTGGTATTTCCTCTGCTGCACTACACACTGCTTCTCCACTGCCATTGACTTCCAAAGCCATTTTATTTATCACTTACTAGATGCTGTATTGGAGAAGGCAATGGCACCCCACTCCAGTACTCTTGCCTGGAAAATCCCATGGACAGAGGAGCCTGGTGGGCTGCAGTCCATGGCATCACGACTGAGCAACTTCACTTTCACTTTTCACTTTCATGCATTGGAGAAGGAAATGGCAACCCACTCCAGTGTTCTTGCCTGGAGAATCCCAGGGATGGCAGAGCCTGGTGGGCTGCCGTCTGTGGGATTGCACAGAGTCGGACACGACTGAAGCGACTTAGCAGCAGATGCTGTATCAGCTCCTTGATAGTATCTCTCGTGTTTGCTCCCTTCTTATCCATTTGTACAGATGAGCTCCCTGAGACACAAGGAGATTCATGTTTTATCCTAGTAAAGGGTGGAACTATTGTTCAACCCATAAAGCCTGACTTGTGCATAAACGCAGTTAACCAGTAAACCATGCTGCTAAGTGAAAGTTGCTTGGTTGTGTCCGACTCTTTGCAACCTCTTGGACTGTAGCCTGCCAGGCTCCTCTGTCCATGAAATTCTCCAGGCCAGCATACTGGAGTGGGTAGCCTATCCCTTCTCCAGGGTATTTTCCCAATCCTGGGATCAAACCCAGGTCTTGCACGTTGCAGGAGGATTCTTTACTGTCTGAGCCACCAGGGAAGCCCTACCTTTTAAGGAAAGATCTCAAAAAAACTGAAACTGAAAACATTGCTCTTCATCTAATAATTTTCTATAATATATAAAATATATTTTATGTCATCCATGTGAATAATTTAAACATTTTCAAGGCTATTTTTCCTAGTTAAAATGTAGGAAATTCTCATGGAAAATTAGTCAGTGACATCTCCTAAACTTAACATATTTATCTTCTCATAGATTGAGAGTCTTTATATTCTTCAGAGGAATTCTCATTACTGTGACCATTGAGCCAAGTGTGAAGTCAGCATAAAACTTCCTAATAGCCTTTAGAAGTAGAATAATTTAATTCAATAAAGGTTCTAGTCTGGTTAGTTTATTTTCTTTCACAGTGAGAAAGTAGTAAACAAAAGTCCAAAACATTCTCATTACAAGGTTACCATAATATACTTATTTGAATCACTTTCAGTCCTGCTTTTTTCTAAAGTCTTCCATTTAAATATCATTTTTTATTGCTGCAGAAGTATGTAGAAAACATTTTGCCTGAACTGAGTTAAAACCGGTTGATGTTTCACGAGACTTGTGTACTGTGATATTCTCTCTAGACATTGAAAATCTGTTAGAACAATGTAAGAATATGACCAAAGAGGATGAAAATGTTGAACTAGGTGCTAGATATCTTCCTATAAACGATCTCATGTTTATCACAACTCTGAGATACATGCATTTCCTTCCTTTTTGCAAACAATGCAACTAAGATACAAAGAGGAAAAATACAACCCACAGCCAGTTAGAAACAAATTCAGGACCAGGTACAGGAATACCTGTTTGAGAGTTGAAGCTTTCTCCAGTTTTGTGCCAGATAGTCTACAAGCATGTAAGTAACTTCTAAAATCTTCCAGGAAGAGAGAAATAAGAGAGGGAAATGGCTTAAAGAATCAGGAGCATTGAAGTTATTTTCAAAGCCGAAAGAGAGACACAAATGGAGAGAACAAACGTGTGGAGACCAAGGGTGGAAAGGGTTGGTGGTGGGATGGATTGGGAGATTCGGAAGGCATACATACACTGAAAATGCAAAGTGAGTGTTAGTCTCTCAATTGTGTCTGACTCTTTGTGACCACCATGAACTGTAGCCTGCCAGCCATTGCAGGTGGATTCTTTACCATCTGAGCAACCAGGGAAGCCCATATATACACTACTATGTATAAAATAGATTAACAGTCCACCTGCCAATAGGTTTGATTCCTGGGTCAGGAAGATCCCCTGGAGAAGAAAATGGCAACTCATTCCAGCAGTATTGCTTTGAAATTCTATGGACAGAGGAGCCTGGCAGGCTACAGTCCATGGGGTCACAAAAGAGTCAGACATGATTTAGCAACTCAACAACAACAATCTTGTATTAAGCAACAGAGTAAATACAATTGCAATGGGTTTTAGACTTCCTTCCCTTTCCTAATGTGGGACTACCTACTATATCATTACAAAAAGATGGTCAAACAGTCTCAGCCCAGGAAAATGTGTTCAATTTTTAAGCAGATAATAGCTATTGGGAGTTCAGTTCAGTTCAGTTGCTCAGTTGTGTCCGACTCTTTGCAATCCCATGAATCGCAGCACGCCAGGCCTCTCTGTCCATCACCAACTCCCGGAGTTCACTCAAACTCATGTCCGTTGAGTCGGTGATGCCATCCAGCCATCTCATCCTCTGTCATCCCCTTCTCCTCCTGTCCCCAATCCTTCCCAGCATCAGAGTCTTTTCCAATGAGTCAACTCTTTGCATGAGGTAGCCAAAGTATTGGAGTTCCAGCTTTAGCATCAGTCCTTCCAAAGAACACCCAGGATTGATCTCCTTTAGGATGGACTGGTTGGATCTCCTTGCAGTCCAAGGGACTCTCAAGAGTCTTCTCCAACACCACAGTTCAAAAGCATCAATTCTTACCCCTTTTCAAATGACATAGCCTCCTTCCACTAAGACAAAAGTGGCTTAGAAATTTAAAGAGAACTTTGCAGTTTAAAAGAAAAATGTAGAAAGTAAAAACCCTTCTCAAATTGTGGATTGTACATATGGTTCGAAATATTCGGGTCATGAGTCCTCTAAATGCCCATAGTTTACTATTGACTACTTATTTAGTGTCCCAGGGAGTAGAGTATACACTGTCTCTCCGCCATCCTTGGAGGATCCCTCAGGGGACTAAGAGTCAGTTCTTAAAAAAGAAAGTATGTTTTTCGCAAGTAGCTATAGAGAATTGTAGGCGCCCTGAGGGAAAAAAAAAGATAAGTAGAGCCTTTAAATGAGATAATCTGGAAGTTTACTGTATTACTACAATTTTTAAAAAATGTATCTGTAAGATATTTAACATTTTACTCTGTGAACAGAGATTACATGCTCATAGAGCATTGTTTTTAATGTTGATGCAACAATTATAGAACAAACAAAAAAGTCTCATTCCAAGCTAGAGAGAACAGTTTAGAAAACTTCCCAAAGTTGCTAACTAACCCCATTCTCTGACCATAGTAACATAACACTAGAATATAAATTGTGTGTTAGTCACTCAGTCATGTCCTACTCTTTGTGACTCCATGGACTCCTCTGTCCATAGGATTCTCAAGGCAAGAATGCTGGAGTGGATTGCCATTTCCTTCTCCAGTGCATGAAAGTGAAAAGTGAAAGTGAAGTCACTCAGTCGTGTCCGACCCTTAGCGACCACATAGACTGCAACCTAGCAGACTCCTCCCTCCATGGGATTTTCCAGGCAAGAGTACTGGAGTGGGCTGCCATTGCCTTTTCCACTCAGTCATGTCCAAGTCTTTGAGACCCCATGATCTGTAGCCCAGCTTACTGCAAAGTCAGACTTTCTCTGCTGCTCAATATGAAGTTTTTCCTCAAGCATAAAACTCAAAAAAGTTTATTTACATATTTATTTTTATTGATGAATTTACAATGTTGTGTTAGTTTCTGGTGGACAGCACAATGAATCAATTTTATATATTTTTTTTCAGAATTTTTTTCTCTTATATATTATTTCAAAATGTTGAGTATAATTCCCTGTGCTATAGAGTAGACTCTTGTTATCTATATGTGTGTGTATGTAGTCACTAAGTGATGTCTGACTCTTTTGTGACTCCATGGACCATAGCCTGCCAGGCTCCTCTGTCCATGGCATTTCCCAGGCAAGAATACTGGAGTGGGTTGCCATTTCATTCTCCAGGAAATCTTCTCTACCCAGGGATTGAACTCATGTCTCCTGCGTTGCAGGCAGATTCTTTACTGCTGCACCATAGGACTTCCCTGAAGATGTGATACATCACCAACTCAATGGAGATGAATTTGAGGAGACTCTGGGAGATGTTGCAGGACAGAGGAACATGGCGGGATACAGTCCATGGGGTCACAAAGAGTTAGCCATGACAGTAACTGAACAACAACAGTAGGTCCTTGCTTAAAATGGGGTATAGAACACAGAGGATATTCATTCACTCTTTGAGAAAGAGCAAAAAGGAAAGAAAGAAAAAGATAGGAAAGAAAAAAAGGGAGGTACAGAGGCAGAAGGAAGAAAGAGTCTTTTTTCCTATGTTTTTATACTGTTGGATTATGACATTGGTATTAAATTATATGATTATATTGATAAGATAAATAATGAAAGAAAAGATAAAATGAGATCTCCTTACCCTTAAGCTGTGTATAAGGTTATGTCTGTTAGGCCAACATAAGATCGCTCCAAACATTTAATAATAAGGTGTTCTGGAGGTGCTAAATGATCTTTTAACATTTTTACAAAAGCAAATATATTTCAGGACTCCCATTGCTATTAATTACCAATTGTAAGGTTTTCTAGTTGAAGTGATTTGCAAATCAAAGGGAACTATAATGTATTTAATATTATTGCTGTTTTTAGTCTTACAGTTCAACAGAATTGCCAAATACTGAATTGGGAAAGAAAGAGAATGGAAGGCATAATTAACAAGTCAGTTGGAGAGATTGGTGATCATTGGAGACAAGAAGGTAGACACCATGAGGGTCAAAGTGACTGCAAATCCATGATCTGTAAACTATGGTGTAGGGGGAAAAGGCTGTGCTTCAGAGTTAGATTCACTTGGATTCTGAGTCTCTCTGTGCCAAGTACTGATTTTGTGATGCCTAGATTCAACATCTGTAAATTTTCGTGATGATAATACATACCAGAATGGTGTAGCTGTTAAATCAAGTCCTGGTCTAAAGCACTGACATTGTCTGATACATAGACAGCACTTAAGAAATACAGATTCCAACATAGATACCATTTTTCCATGTCTGTTACCTTCCTACTCTTTTAGCAAAATGGTTTATCCCTTGTTCAAATAACATTTTGCATGATTGCACCAAGACAGTTTCCTTTCCAAATAAACTCTAAACCAAAGTTCATTGAAACAGTAGTGTTAATTATCTTAGGAATATCATACGTGCTAACATATTTGGCTTTTCATTAGGATGTAATCATTGTTGTAGAAATGTCTTCCTTTTTATTGAAATTCTCACCAATTACAGTGGGAATCTTTCTTGTCTTTCAAAAGTCACTTGTGGGTAAATTACAAACAAGATCATACCTAGTTTGGTACAGCTTTCCCATGTGACCCACATCCTCTGACTTTTCATTAAATAAATGAACTGTATCAGTTCATAAATGTTCAGTTCGGTCGCTCAGTCATGTCCGACTCTTTGTGACCCCATGAATCACAGCACATCAGGCCTTCCTGTCCATCACCAACTCCCGCAGTTGATCCAAACTCATGTGCATTGAGTCAGTGATGCCATCCAGCCATCTCATCCTCTGTCGTCCCCTTCTCCTCCTGCCCCCAATCCCTCCCAGCATCAGGGTCTTTTCCAATTAGTCAATAATTTGCATGAGGTGGCCAAAGTATTGGAGTTTCAGCTTCAGCATCAGTCCTTCCAATGAACACCCAGGAATGATCTCCTTTAGGATGGACTGGTTGGATCTCCTTGCAGCCCAAGGGACTCTCGAGAGTCTTTTCCAACAAAAGCATCAAAAACATCAATTCTTCAGTGCTCAGCTTTCTTCACAGTCCAACTCTCACATCCATACATGACCACTGGAAAAACCATAGCCTTGACTGGATGGGCCTTTGTTGGCAAAGTAATATCTTTAGCATCAGTCCTTCCAATGAACACCCAGGACTGGTCTCTTTAGGATGGACTGGTTGGATCTCCTTGCAGTCCAAGGGACTCTCAAGAGTCTTCTCCAACACCACAGTTCAAAAGCATCAATTCTTCGGCACTCAGCTTTCTTCACAGTCCAATTCTCACATCCATACATGACCACAGGAAAAACCATAGCCTTGACTAGATGGGCCTTTGTTAGCAAAGTAATATCTCTGCTTTTTAATGTGCTATCTAGTTTGGTCATAACTTTCCTTCCAAGGAGTAAGCATCTTTGAATTTCATGGCTGCAATCACCATCTTCAGTGATTTTGGAGCCCCCCAAAATAAAGTCTGACACTGTTTCCACTGTTACTTCTCAGCAAAGTTCTATCTATCCTGAATTCTTTTGAAGAATTTGTATTTTGACCTTGGCAGACTCTTGCATTATTCCTGCACTTTTCTTGATTGATCATAGGGAAATGTAGGTTGGGCTGCAAAGATGAAAGATCACATAAGACTAAGGAAACATTCCAACCCAATTTCTAGTTACACTTATTTTCTAAAAATGGAATGAAAAATGTAGAATGCCAAGGTTTTATTTTTAAAATAGATTTTAATGGAAATAAGGAGAATGTTGTGTGATAACATCTCATTAAAAAGAGTAAACTTAAATATTAAAAATGATACTGAGTGATCCCGTATAAGCTCTTGTATCTCCTTTTCTGGGGATGACAGGAGGAAAAAATAGAATACCACCTTTCTGTGTTTGATTTTGAGATGCTCTGTTTCATTTCAGTCTAGGCTGTTTTGTTTTAAATTGACAGTGTAGCCTAGCTTCATAGTACATTTCTTCCAAAAGCTGTGTACTGAAACAGCATTGCAGTATTGATTCATTTTACATCGTTGATGGTGTGATTGTATAATTAGAAGAACTGTGAAGAAATCTTTCACACTTCTGCCCTGGTTGAAGAAATAAACAGCTCCCTGGGATAAATCTTTAAAACATTAAAGGATTTTAAAAATAAGTGTTGTGTTGGTGATTCATGCAGCCCATAATAATTTCGATTACATTTATCATTTAGTTATGTAGATTGATACTTGAGTAAATAATAACTTCCTCAGAGAAAGGCTTAGAAATGTCTTGACTTACTCTTCTCAAAATATAATGTATGTCTAAATCACCTGAACAGCTAATAAAAGCCACATTACAGGCCCCACACCCTGATGTTCAGTTTTAATAGATAAAATATGGGCCTATGTATCTGCATTCTGAATAAACCCATAGGTTTATTGTATCTCCTCTTTAGGAGTTAGAAATATCCATTTATTCCCTTATTCAAAATTTATTGAGGGTCAACTCTGAGACTATTTTTAGACATTTTAAAGATGAATTAGACATATTTCCTATCCATCAATAATAGGTCAGTGTGATGGGAAAGGAATAAAATTTTTTTAAAAGTGAAATCCATTCTGGCAGGATGTACACAAAGTATTCTGGAACTGTAGGGCATATCAGGTAACCTAGCCTGAAACCCAAGGATGATTCTTATTATATGCCTTTTCTGAGCTGTAAAATTAAAAGTTTCAGAAGGAAGTTAGGCTTCAGAACCTGAGGACATATACTACAGAGAGAGCATGAGCAATGAGAAAAGAAGCAAAATGGAATGTTCACGAAGCTACAGACAGGTTACTGTGGCCCTGACTTTTCAGGTGGAAGACAAAAACCATAGGAGATAAAACTGGAGAAAGAGGAAGAAAAGTTTGTAGATAGGCTTAAGCCATATTGTGGAGCTTTAATTTTATGCTAAGGAGATAGCACATGGATTTTAAGGTGGAAAATGATATGGTTAGATTTAGAGGTAAAGGATGTATTTCTCTCCTTGAGAATCATATGGCCTCAGAAATCAACTCAGAAATCTCTATAGGATGCATTGCCTTTATCCTTGAGGAAACCCAGAGTTTAGGAATAGAGAAGTATATTCTTGGCATTAGACCAATGCCAAGGAGGGGTACCAAGGACTCAGGAAAAATATAAATACAGTGAGAGTTATCTTAGTAATTTTTTTATAAGGAAGTTGGGACTGTGAATTCTGAGTTCCAAGGCTGATCTTTAGAAATATCTATTTTAAGGACTGGAACATTTAAAGAGCAGGGTATCTCTCTCACTGGTTGGCATGTGTAGGAGGAGTGTGTTTTGTATCTTCTTTATGATCTGAGCAGGATCACTCAAGTCATCACAAGCATAGGATGATCATAATTGAAACTAACCTTTTGGTTTCTTCCTGTTAAGGATATGCCTTTTGGTTGGCATTATAAAATGCTTACAACATGAAAGCACCTTCTTTTGATGTTGCTACAGTGATCATAGAAAAATATAACTTTTCTCTTAGTGAACTAAATCAAGCAAATTATAGTGAGGGCTACAAAGAAGAAAATTACATGTTGTCATCAATTTAGGCAGTAGGGTAATCATTTTAATAAAAACTTTCCCTGTTAATTTTGTCAGTCATTCTCTGTGTGTCACCATCAGATGACTACCCATCCCGATGGACTAGATAGGCTCACATTAAAAGTTTTATTCTTGGGCAAAAGTTTTCCAAGAGCTCAAGAGCTAGTATAGCATTTTTTGTTCTCATTCATTTGCTCAAAACATAATGAAAGTGACACATAATAAACTCAAAGCTGTTGAGAGAGAATTTGAAAAAAATCTGACAGTGCACTGGATCTCAGACTTCATAAGCTACAGAGTACCCTGTGATGGTTGTTTAACATATAAATGCTCGAGTCTCCATCTCTTGCAGTCTCAAAAGGCACCTCAATTTTTAGTGCATTTCTGGTGCACTCCAAAGTTTAAGAATCAGATTCACAAATGACCAAAGCCTTCCAGTATCAATTCAGAGAACTGTTTGAAAATGTTATAGCAAGAATGCCTTTCTGCTGCATGCTTTAACATGACAATGTATAAAATGTTAAAATTTCTTTAAACTTATCTAGAAGATCAGAATTTACAAAGATGAAAATATAGTAACTAATATGTTTAAACAACTCAATAAAGGATAAGTTAATTTAAAAAAAGTAACTGTAGTCTCACATGAGAATACGAAATACAAATCAAGTTATGCTTGTTGTGTAAGAAATGAGATTATGTCTGTGCAAACTTTGAAAGTGGTAGATTTATATGGGAAAAAATTAGGCAAGTATGTATTGAACTAATATATTCACCAAAGTGTAAAAAACAGAAAGGTGCTAAAAATTATGTTATGGGGGGAAAAAAAACAGAAAGCAGTTGCCTCTCAAACTGGATTTTGATTCTCTGGACCCATTGGTTTGTTGCTGTTGTTCTGGTTAAACTTTTATTACCTGAAAGAAAAAACAAAAACAAAACCACATTTCAAAAGCAAGAATATGGTTAAGTTTTTGAAGGCTGGCCTGAAGAAAACTCAGTGTCTGTGTGCAGAGCACACATTTCACATTTTTAAATATAATTCAGTTTTTGTAGAAAGGGTTCTTTCCCAATACATAAACTTTTCTCAGTAATACGGTGAAATTTCTACCTGTCTCCTCAGAAATAGTTCATTAAACTAAATAAGAGAATTCATTTTAAAGAAAGTATGTAGTAACCTGTGATGGCTAGTTGATCTGGTGATCCTGCTATCAACAAGCCATGTTGTCATCAAGTTAGTAATTGGCCATGGACCGATTCCTTTAACCTGATGAGGTTTACCTAATCTGAATCGAATCATCAGGGCATTGAAAACAGAAGGGACAAGAGGGATGAGAAGGTGAATACTCCACAGTTCTTAATTTTTGCTCAGCTCAGAAAGTCAGTCTCCTGTCAGAATCTCAGAGATCTGTGCCTCCTCAGGGCTACTGCAGACTTTGAGCCTCTGCTCTTTCGATGTTGTCGTGCAGCTCTCAAAAAAATGCAGAGGATAACTTTCCAAGTGCTTTGAAACATGTGGAGTCTGAAACTTTGCTAAAACTTGAAAATGTCAGAATGATTTCCCCCAAGCCTGCAAATGCTCTCTTTTTCTCTGCTGCAGAGAAATGCAGCCAGCTCTACATTTACATTGGAATGACCAGGACAAAAATACACTTGACATGCGTTTGAGACTGCTGAGACAAGAGGCATGGTGCACCAAAGCATAATTTAATGTTGGAAGAGTTCAACTCTGAACACTGATACGCATATTCTATATGACCTGAGCTATGATCTCTAATCCCTTTTCCTCATCTGAAAATGGTAATGATATATATCTTGATAGATTCTCATGATGACTAAGTGTTGAAATTCTTAGCATTTGAAAAAATGTCTGAAAATAGTAATCTATGAGTAAGAAAATACATAGCCAGAATCATTCCAGGTAAGTTTACTGATCACCTTGTTTATGGAATAGAGGTGGCAGGTTATATCAAAATTCTCTGTGAGCATCTATAACATTTTGAGAAACATTTTAGAAGGCCATAGAGAATCTCTAGTTTATATGGAGGTATAATTAAGCCCTGAGGAATAGCAAAGGGAGCCAACTCTGTCATATGCAGAGATTTCCAAGAAGTTTGGGAGGACTGTAAATTTACAGTGACAAAAAATGACACAATTAAGTCACTTTCTCTCAACTGTATTGAGAATTGCAGAGAAGACGGGAAGATAGAATCTTAGAAATATTCAAGATTCGAGCACTGACATTGCTTGTTTTTCCAAATAATTATAAAAGATCAAACAAAAGCAACATCATTGATACTGTTACAAGAGTATAGTTGAAGCCCCTCAAAAAAGGTATTAAGAAAATGGATTATTAAAACTTGCAATTTGGAGGCAGAACTTTTGAGAAAAATCAGCAGTAGCTAATATTTGACTGTGCATGTGGGTGACCTCTGTAAACAATAGTTGCAGGCTCTTGAGTTAAGGAGATGAAGAAATTCCAAGTCTAGAGGCTGGAGAGAGCCACACCTGGGTCAGCCCACCACGGCCTTCAATGGCTATAGATTTTACCAGGATGGTAAATAATGGTATTCAGGAAAGATAACAAGATTGTGCAGATGTATATCAACGGATATCACAAATCTCAAGAGAGGGTTATTAATACCAAGTTATAATTTGACAATAATCACTATCATCATTACCACCAATAAAATTTTTATCAGTGATGAGAGAAACTAAGCTGAATGGAGTTAGCAAGCTGTGAGAGAGTTGAGTAAGTAGGAAAATCTGTTGACCATGAAAGGGTCATTCCAGAGGCAAAAGGGAAGAATTAGAAGGGAACAGTGAGAAAAATGGAGTAGGGAGAGAAAGCACAGAAAATATGGGAATAAGTTTACAAGAAAAGACAGGTGTCAAGAATAGAGGAATTTAAGGTGGTATCTGAGGATGGGGTATGAAGGAAGGCTTGATCTCTAAGATCCTGGAATAAGTCTTTTGGTGTTTTTCAGTCTCTCAGTCATGTCTGACTCTTTGCCATCCCATGGACTGCAGCACACCAGGTTTCCTTTCCTTCACCGTTTCCCAGAGCTTGCTAAAACTCATGTCCATTGAATTAGTGGTGCCAACCATCTCATCCTCTGTCATCCCCTTCTCTTCTCTTTCCCAGTGTCAGGGCTTTTCTAATGAGTCAACTCTTGGCATAAGGTGATCCAAGTACTGGAGCTTCAATTTCAGTACCAGTCTTTCCAATGAATATTCAGGGTTGATTTCACTTTAGGATTGACTGGTTGGATCTCCTTGCAGTCCAAGGGACTCTTTAAGAGTTTTCTCCAACACCATAGTTCAAAAGCATCAGTTCTTCAGTGCTCAGCCTTCTCTATGGTTCAACTCTCACATATACTGGAAAAACCATAGCTTTGATTAGACAGACCTTTGTCAACAAAGTAATGTCTCTGCTTTGCTTTTTAATATGCTGTCCAGGTTTGTCATAGCTTTTCTTCCATGGAGCAAGTGTCTTCTAATTTCATGACTGCAGTCCCCACCTGCAATGATTTGGGAGGTGAATAAGAAAGTCTGTCACTGATTCCATTGTTTCCCCATCTCTTTGCCATGAAGTGATAATTCTGGTTTCTTTTTTTTCAGTGTTTATGCAGTCCAGGTGGTACAGATGGCTTGTTTGTTAGTTGGAAGGGTATTGTGTTACTTACTACATGGATTGTGGAGTCAAATCATCTAGTTACAGGTCTTCCTGCCGTGCCTACCAGTTGTGCAACTTTAAGAAGTTACCTAATTTCTCAGAGTCTTGGTTTCATCATCTATAAGGTAACCAGTATAGGTAGGTTCATCACGGAGCTGTAGGATTGAATGTCATTATGTGTATTATATATATATATATATATATAATATATATATAAAGATCATGGCATAAAATAAGCACTCACTAAATGGGTTGGCTTTTACTATTGCTATTTTTGTATGTATAAGAAGATGATGGCTTTTATTTAAGATTCAAAACAGAACAGTTAGTAAAAACTATACTGTCTTACTCATAATCAGCAGAATTGATTTTAGTTTATAGAACACTCACCTCAAAATAGAAAAACGAGGAGACTGCCCAGAGTGACATGATTCAGGTCTATTTTAAAGAGCCCATCTCTGTGAAGCCTAGCCACCTTTGCAGAGGAGAGCTTAGTGAGGGTCAGGGAAAGGGGTGCAAAGGACATTTCTTAGTTTTCGAGATTGTTCCCTTTATCTATTTCTGCAAAACAAACCATGTTGAATCTGATGGTATTAAAAACAACATTTAAAAAAAAATAATGTCTCTCAGAGTTCTGGAGTTGATCTTAGTCAAGTTTCTCTCCCTTAGGATCACTCATGTCACAGAAGTCAGACAGTGTCTAGAATTCGAGTCATCTCAAAGGCTTCTTTTTTAAAATCAACTTTTTGTTAGATAACAATTTTATATTTACGAATTTTTTGCAAAGATAGTAAACAGTTCCTGAATACTCCATACCCAGTTTCCATTCCTATTACATCTTACATTAGTATAGTACTTTTGTCACAAGTAATGAATCGATATTGATATATTAGTATCAGCTAAAGTGCTGAACTATCATGTGCTCAGATCTTCTCAGTTTTATCCTAATGTCCTTTTTTCTGTTTCAGCATTTCATTCTAGATAACACATTACATTGCATACATGCTCATGTCTCCTTAAACTCCTCTTGGCCTCAAGAGTTTCTCAGACTTCCTTTACTTTTGATGACCTTGTAATTTCCAGGAATTGTTGGTCAGGTGTTTGTGTATAATATGCTTAACTTGCTATTTGTTTGATGAGTTTCTCATTGTTAGACTGGGGTAATATGTTCTGAGGGTGACACCGCAGAGATGACGTGCCGTTCTCATCACAGAATGTCACAGGCGCATATTGCCAGTGTGGCTTCCCTATTGTTGACGTTAGCTTTGTTCATTTTCTAGTTTTGCTGTAATGAATCACCACAAACTTTAGAAGCTTAAGAAACAAGAAAATATTACCTTCTGTTTCTATCATTTACAAATCCAACATTGGTCTTACTGGGCTAAAATCAAGATGTCACAGGAACTGTATTTTTTTTTTTGTAGGCTCTGGGGTAGCATCTGTTTTCTTGCCATTCCAACTTCTAGAGGCTTTTCTTGTTTCTTGACTCCTAGCCCCTTTCCCCCGCCTTCACATTCAGCAATGCTACACTCCTCAGTGCCTTTATGCACAGTCACATCTTCTTCTGACTCCTCTTCTGTCTCCCTCTTCCATTTTTAAGGGCCCTTGTGATTACATTAGGCCCATCTGAATAATACAAGAATACCTCCCTTATCTTAAGGTCAGCTCATTAGAAAACTTAATTCCAACTGCACCCTTAATTTGCCTTTGCCATGTAACATAACATATCCACATGTTCCAGGGCCTACAACATATACATCACAGAGGCCAGTAGTATTCTTCCTACCAGTTTAATCTTGATCATCTGCTTGAGGTATGTTTTCCCCTCCCTTTCATTATATACCCTCTGGAAGAAAGTCAGTGTGTGTAGTTCACACTTAAGGACTGGGAAATTATGATTTTATGCCTCCTTAAGGGCAGAGTATCTACATAAGTTACTTGAAAGTCATCTATTTTTCTCTTTCATTTATTACTCAATCCCTAGTGATTTTTATGGACTCGTGCATATTTGTTTTATACTTTGGATTATAGTATAATACTGCTTGGTTTACTTTGTTTCTCAAGCTTTTCCATTTTGGATATTGAGAACTCTTTGAGACGACTCCTGATTCCCTTGACTTATCCTCATAATTGTGGTATTTTTTTTTTCTTTTTTTTAGGGCTTTCTTACTTTCTGGAATTATAAGATGCTCTAGTCTTGTTTATATACTTCCTGTGCCATTGTAAGAACCATCCTTTTCTCTTGTCTCTTTTATTGAGGTCCAAAGTCTAGGTGCTAGGTATTCTTGTTGCTAGTAGGGCATTATTATTTCTAGGGTCTTTCAGCTGACACAGCATGGAGGCACATATTTGTGTACTAACCTATGAATATGCACATGTTTTTATTTTCAGTTATCTATATCTATACCAACTATGAATTGATACTGATGTCTCAAGTCTAATCTAGCTTTCTTTCCCTAATCTATAACTTCCCATTCCAACACTGAGAAAGCTTACTCCTACCATCCCCTAACATTTCCATGATTGCTTAGCTCCTGCGTACAAATAAAGTGGGTTCAGAATTACTAATACATATGCCCATGGGAAACAATTTTATCAACTAAACTACAGTACTATGTACAGCTCTTTTTTCCCTTAGTGGAATATACTCCGCTCATTTCCAACGTTACTTAGCTCATCAAATTGTTCTTCCATACCATTCAGTGACATGGTTTCATATAGCTGTAATATAGTTAAAATGTTCTGGTCACATTTAGCATTTCATCCCATGACTCCCCTAAACCCCTGAATAACCTCACAAATATTTGCATACTTTGAGGTTCACTGTCTGTGCTGTAAAGTTCTGTGAGTTTTAACAAATGCTTGATGTCCTGTACTTACCATTAAAGAGTCTCACAGAGCAGTTTAATCACCCCCGGATTTCCTGTACTTCATCTATTGCAACCCCTATCTCTTGAACTCCTGACAACCCATGATGTATTTTTGCCTTTCCAGAATGTTGTGTAGTTGGTATCATAGTTTATGTAGCTTTCTCAGACTATTCTTTTTAATTAATTAATTTTTGATGGATATTGCTTTAGAGAATTCTGCTATTTTCTGTCTTCTGTATGGCTCAGCCTGGTTTATTTTACTAGCAATATTCATTTAAGATTGATTTATGTTCTGTATGGCTTGATAACTCATTTTTTATTGCTAAATGATATTATGTAGATATAGTTTACCTGTTCATCTCTTATAGGACATCTTGGTTGCTTCCAGCTTGGAAAATTATGAATAAATTTGCCATAAACATCTGCAGGTTTTTGTATAGGCATAGGTTTTCAAATCTGGAGAAGGCAATGGCAACCCACTCCAGTACTCTTGCCTGGAAAATCCCATGGACGGAGGAGCCTGGTAGGCTACAGTCCGTGGAGTTGCTAAGAGTCGGACACAACTGAAGCGACTTAGCGGCAGCAGCAGGTTTTCAAATCAATTGAATAAATATATAGAAGCATGGCAGTAGGATTATATGGTAAGACTATATTTACTTTTGTAAGAAACTGCCAACCCATCTTCTAAGTCATTATACCATTTTATATCACCATAGTAGTAAATGAGAGTTCTTGTTGTTCTTCATTTTAAAAATATTGGTATTGTCATTGTTTTCAGATTTTGGCCATTGTAATAGATATAGAGAATTATCTCACTGCTGTTTCAATTTGCAGTTCCCTAAAGGCAGATGATGTGGAAGCTTTCCAAGATACTAGGTTGCCATTTTTGTATCTTCTTTGATGATATGTCTGTTTATACCTTTTCAGTTCAGTCGCTCAGTCGTGTCTGACTCTTTGCGACCCCATGGACTACAGCATGCCAGGCTTCCCTGTCCATCACCAACTGCCAGAGTTTACTCAAACTCATGTCCATTGAGTCGATGATGCCATCCAACCATCTCATCCTCTGATGTCCCCTTCTGCTCAATCTTTCCCATCATCAGCGTATTTTTAAATGAGTCAGTTCTTTGCATTAGGTGGCCAGAGTATTGGAGTTTCACCTTCAGCATCACTCCTTCCAATGAATATTCAGGACTGATTTCCTTTAAGATGGACTGGTTGGATCTCCTTGCAGTCCAAGGAACTCTCAAGAGTCTTCTCAAATACCCCAATTCAAAAACATCAGTTCTTCGGTGCTCAGCTTTCTTTATAGTCCAAATCTCACATCCATACATGACCACTGGAAAAACCATGGCCTTGACTAGACGGATCTTTGTTGGCAAAGTAATGTCTCTGCTTTTGAATATTGTATCTAGGTTGGTATAACTTTCCTTCCAAGGAGTAAGTGTCTTTTAAGTTCATGGCGGCAGTCACCATCTACAGTAATTTTGGAGCCCAGAAAAATAAAGTCAGCCATTGTTTCCACTGTTTCCCCATCTATTTGCCATGAAGTGATGGGACCAGATGCCATGATCTTAGTTTTATAATTACTGAGTGTTAATAGTTCTTGGTGTATTTTGAATACAAATCTTTTATCAAATATGTGTTTTGTAAATATTTTCTCTTAGCGACTAATTTTTTCATTCTCTCAACAAAATTTCATTTTTAGAAAAATTTTTAATGAAGTACGTCTTTATTTCTTTTGAATTTCACGCATCATACTATTGGTATCATATTTGAAAGCTAATTGTTAGTCTAAGTTCATGTAGATACTATTTTATGTTTCCATCAGAAATTTCACATTAAGGTATGTGACCCATTTTGAGTTAATTTTTTGTGAGATATAAGGTCTGTGTTTAGGCAATATTTTGCATATTTACTTGGAGTTGCTTTTGTTGAAAAGATGATTATTTCTCCATTAAATATTATCTGTATTATTATCAAGGACTAGTTAACTATGTGTGCATCTGTTTCATTGATTTGTGTCTTATTTTTCTTCCAATGCTTCTATCCTGATTAATGTAGCTTTATAATTGGTCTTGAAATCAAGTAGTATGAGATGGTTAACTTTGTTCTTTGGTATTGTTATCTATCATAGGTCTTTTTTCTTTCCATATAAACTTTAGAATAAGTCTGTCTAAGAAATAGCTTGCTGGGAATTTAACTGGAATGGCATTGAATCTACAGATCAAGATGTGAATAAGTGATATTTCAGCAACCTATATTACATAGTAATTCTAGAAATCCAATAGTGGGAGAAAATATTCTTGCATAATTTCTGATCTAGTAAGGAAAATGTCCAGTTTCTGATCATTAGATATAATGCTATCTGTATGATTTTTGTATAAATTCTTTATGTAAAGAATATAAAAAATGCAGTATACTTTTATTCATAGTTTTTTGAAGATTTTTTTTTATTAAATATCTGCTGCTTGATAATTGTTGACTGGAACCTCAGCCAGCTGCTGTTATCAGAGGACACACATGTAACTTCTCTGTGTGGGCCTCTTCATTTCTTGGTAGCTGGTTCTTAAGGATAACCTCTCTAAGTGAGAGAACTGGTGGAAGCTGTCTCAGTTTAAATGGTCCTGCTTCAGTAGGCATGTGATATTAAATCCACTTTATTCCATTTATTAGAAACAAGTCACTAAAGTTGACTGACTATAGTCAAAAAAAAAGGGGGATGGGATTAGATTTCATTTATTGATATAACAGAGTCAAAGAATTTGTAAAAACATTTGAAAATTTTCCATTATCGCCCACACCTCAAAGGTGGAAGTATTTGCATCAATACTTTCTATAGAATGAAAATACTGACTGCTCTGGAATAGACTAGATGTGGTCTAATTTTATTTGCGTTTGGAGGCCTCTTAGCACAGGTACCTAGGCTAGTCTCTGTCTATACTTTTCAAATCAGATGAGCTCTGGGCAACAGAGAAAATATAGCCATTAAACGTTAAGATGCTGGAGAAGAAAGGTTGAGAAAGATAATGGAAGAAAAAGCCAAAGATTAAGGAAGGCTCCTTGGGAGTTTTGAATTCTGGTACTTTCGATATATTCTGGACTCTCATCACCTAAAGAGAAAACTAAGCTATAATGCATAGTAATTCCTTTAATTGGAACTAAATTAGTCTTTCAACTGTGTGACTATTACACAATGTTATTTAATTTATAAATCTGATTTTATCAGACTGATAAAGAATATCTAAATAACTAAAATTTCACTTCAATTGCATTTTTGTATACTTGGGAGTTCAATAAAAAGAAAGAGAGATACTGCACCGAAAAAAAAAAATAATTCAGGGTGAGGTGAAGAATAAGAAATGACTACTGGGATTGGGGTTTCCTTTTGGAGTGATGAAAATATTCTGGAACTGTAGTGGTGATGGTTTTGCCAACACTATTGACTAAATGTCA
Organism: Bos mutus; assembly: GCF_027580195.1. Lineage (NCBI taxonomy): Eukaryota > Metazoa > Chordata > Mammalia > Artiodactyla > Bovidae > Bos > Bos mutus. The sequence goes on along the minus strand of NC_091621.1, from coordinate 64,136,789 downwards.
CTTACGCTAAACTTTATATCACATGCAGTTAAAATTTAAAAGCTGCTATTGTCAAAAGTTTCATGAACATGGAACAAGAGGTTACTCACATACTTCAGGTGAAAGGCCTAAATGACATAATCATTTTGGGAAACATGTTAGCAGTGACTTTTTTTTTTTTTTTTGCTAATATTTGTAATCGCCAAAACTTGGAAACAACTCAAATACCATTTACCAAGATGGTGGATAAAAATTATTTTCATTCATAAGATAGAGCACTACTTAATAATAAAAAAATCTGAGCACCATGTAAATGCAAAGCATACATGCATCTCAAAAACAGTACTTGAGTGAAAGAAACCAGACAAAAATATATGTACTATATGGTATGTTTGATATGAAATTCAAAAATGTATTATCAGTAAAAATATGAGGAGAGAAATTTACTTGAAGGGTAGTACAAATAAACCTATTGGAATGATGGAAATATTCTATACTTTCATTGGGATATTTCTTATATGGTTCTATGTACATTCATGAAAATGCATAGGATTAAACTTTGAAGACTTCTATTTTGCACAGACAAAAATTTTGCCACAATGAAAACAAATGTTTATCCAGAATATGACCCAAGTTTTTAAAAAACATGGTTTATTTTTATAATTTTCTCTAACGGTAGATATATGTAAGAATTTCATTTTCTGTGTTTCAAATTTCATGATGTTTCTGTTTTGAAGAATACTATTTTAAGTAAAAAATAAGTTGCCAATTAAAACATAGCAATTTTAAATCTAGTTGTACCAAACAAGACTAAGTGGCTATGAAATGGGTATAAATGGATTTAAAAAATTAGAAAAAATGTTTTTAAATTATATTATGGTATTGTGGTGATGATGCTGTAGACAATTTGAATGTTTTCTCCTTGAAGGGTATCAGATTTTGCTTAGTAAGATCAATTACTATCAGATAATTAATTTTAACTTGTCAGACTGGTGTGTGTGTGTGTGTGTGTGTGTGTGTGAATTGCTTTAGTTTTACTCATTTGAACATAGATTTGACAGGTCTCAGCCAAGGACATGTGGGAACCTATATGTAGACTCTGTGCCCATATCTCTGAGCAGCTTTCTCCTTTTGGTTCTCTGCTCAAAATTTTTTTCAGTAAATTCTGGCTACTTCAGTAACATCTCTGATATCTGCTCTCTCAACTTAGCAAGACTTCTGTGCTCTACTTAAACCCATCTTCTTGTAGCATAATCTAGAAAGAGACTGCTGCTGCTGCTGCTGCTGCTAAGTCACTTCAGTTGTGTCCAACTCTGTGCAACCCCATAGACGGCAGCCCACCAGGCTCCCCCGTCCCTGGGATTCTCCAGGCAAGAACACTGGAGTGGGTTGCCATTTCCTTCTCCAATGAATGAAAGTGAAAGTGAAGTCACTTAGTCGTGGCCGACTCTTCACAGCCCCATGGACCGCAGCCTACCAGTGTCCTCTGTCCATGGGATTTTCTAAGTAAGAGTACTGGAGTGGGGTGCCATTGCCTTATTCTACAGGCATAAAACAAGACCAAATCTGGTGTGTCTCCCTTCTCTTGAGAAGGATATATGTAAGCAGTTTTCTCTACTATTTTGTCCAGTTTTCTAGTTGTTTGCAGAAGCAGCAAGTCTAGTCTTCATTAGGGGCCTCTTATCATTTAGCTTTTACACTATATTGTATAATGATAATAATTGGTATTTATAAAATATTTTTCTCCACTCTTAAAATATTTTGTTCCAAGATAATGCACGTATGTCCCAATTTTTAGCTTTGGTGTGTGTGTGTGTTTTTGGTGTGTGTGTGTGTGTTTGGTGTGTGTGTGTGTGTGTTTTTCAGGCTTCCCTGGTAGCTGAACTGGTAAAGAATCTGTCTGCAATGCAGGAGAACCCTGGTTTGATTCCTGGGTCAGGAAGGTCCACTGGAGAAGAGATAGGCTACCCACTCCAGTATTCTTGGTCTTCCTGGTGGCTCAGCTGGTATAGAATCCGCCTGTAATGCCGGAGACCTGGATTCAACTCCTGGATTGGGAAGATCCCCTGGAGAAGGGAACGGCTACCCACTCCAACATTCTGGCCTAGAGAATTCCATGGACCATATAGTCCACGGGGTTGCAAAGAGCTGGATGTGACTGAGTGACTTTCACTTTTTATAGTATTTTTCATGAAGCATACTGTTGTTAATTAAAAATCAGTTTACAGTTTAGAAACTCCTTGAAGGATAGTAATTATATTCTATAGCAATAGAGTAGTAAAGAGAGATATTAAATATTGGAGTGGTAAGTTAAAAGAATTAGGATGATGATAGAGGAGTAGTGTTACAGAGGGTGATATAAAGACAACCTAGTGAAGAGGATGTTGTTTTGGAGGCTACATACATGTGTGCATACTCAGTCGCTCAGTCATGTCTGACTCTGCAACCCCATAGGCTGTAGCTCATCAGGCTCCTCTGTCCGTGGGATTTTTTAGGCAAGAATACTGGAGTTGGTCGCTATTTCCTCCTCCAGGGGATCTTCCCAACCCAGGGAAGGAACCTGTCTCCTGTGTCTCCTGCATCGGCAGGCAGATTCTTTACCACTCCACCACTTGGAAAGCCTGCAGAGGCTACTGCAGTTTCTAAATAACATAATGATGTGGAAATAGGGGAAAGTAGAGGGCAAAGGATAGGAAGGCTCTGCGGGTTTTATTTATTTATTTTTTGCCACACTTCATTTCAAAAGCCTCTTTTTTATAAAGATTGTAGAAATGTGAACATCGGGATAGAGTAAAAATAGATTATTTCATCAAGGATAAGGAGAAATGAAGTTTAGATCAAAGAATTAAAATCTAAAATCATGATAAAGGAGCCACAAATATGGCTATGAGATTCCTAGAAAATAAAGAAAGAAAAGTGACCACAGTATCTGTAACGCTGAAAAAGAACCTAGATGGAGAACAAACGAGCGAGCAAGTTTTTTCATCCCAACATCAGAGAAAGATTTCTCAAATGGATTCTTACAGAGGTACCACATTTATTCGTGTACTCTGATAGCACCTTTATATTAAAGACAGGCACACAGTTTGCTCAAGAAATGTAATTATATCTTCTGATACTCAGGGGTAGTGTTCTTTCCTTTACAATTTATGATGCTCATCCATTCCAACAGAAATACATTGACAAATACTATGTTTTATTAGATAAAGACTGGGTGGAATGGTGTTTTTCATCTGCAATATTTTGTCCTTATTATTGCAGATACTCTTTGGCTTTCTTTTTTTGCGTATTCAGCCATATTAATTCTTCTATGTGTACACCCTGTTGATATATGACCGGCTGACTGACTGAATGACTGGATGGATGAGTTGGGTGGACAAAAAAATACTAAAATCCTAGTAACTTCCTATGTAGGAAACAAAAATCTCTTTCTTGTAATGACAAAAATTCATGTACCAGTATGCCAGTTGGCCAAGTGGGAGATTTAGGAGCAGTAATCTTCCAGAAAGATACTGGATCAAGGCTTATAATTGACCTTTTTGATATTTATTGTAGTTCAGTCTTCTCACTTCCTAGCTTTCTCTAAAGTCTGAAATGTTGGGACTATGCTAATCTCAACAGGAACTTTATAGCTTCAGCCTTCCCAGATAGAAGAGCATATTTGCATAGCATGAACTTTATATTGACTCTTATGTTTCCTCAGATAAATGTCTCTGATATATTTAAAAATGAATAAAATCCATCTCACAAAAGTGAGGTAGAAAATTAAAGACAAATTTTTATTTTCATTACTTCTAAATTCCAAATGTACCATCTTGGTAGGGCATGAAAGTTTTAAAGCTTCTGACTCACATTTTTTATTGTAATCCCTAAGTGGGTAATCTTACATTGGGAAGGTAACAATGAATATAGATTTTAATTATTTTATTCATCAGTTCAGTTCATTCTCTCAGTCGTGTCCAACCCTTTGTGACTCCATGGACTGCAGCATGCCAGGCTTTCCTGTCCATCACCAACTCCCAGAGTTTACTCAAATTCGTGTCCATTGAGTCAGTGATGCCATCCAATCATCTCATCCTCTGTTATCCCCTTCTCCTCCTGCCTCAATCTTTCAACTTGTTCTTTATGTTACTGTTTATCACACATGAGTATGAGTTAGTTTTGTTCATTTAAAAGGAAAAATGACCACCCAAAGTAGAAATACCATAAAGAGATCAGATAAAGGAGAAAGATTTTAAAATGAAAGATTTTAGTAACTAAAAGATTTTTACCAACATCTTCACGTGCAACTTTATTAAAAAAACGTACTTCAGATGATCTCATGCTCATAATTCTAGAAGCTAGATGAAATGCTTATCAAAGCAAACTACAAAGCCATTTATGCAAAGTGACTAGACAAGACTCCTGGGAGAATGTCAGGAATTACAATCTAACATTAGAGTTGATGTTGTTCATGGCTGGATTAGATAAATGTGATTACTAAGCCATTTTTTCTCTGAATCATTGATAGGATGATTTATATGTATGCATTTTGTAAAGCACAAGCAATCTTTAAATGTGTGATAAGTAATCTTACTTTGTCAAAGTTTCTTTTTTTTTTTTTTCACTATACTGCTGGATATTTTATTTGGTGTTGGATTTCACCAAAGAGATAGATATTGGTATCTTTGATACATTTGTGTATCAGTGGTAAGCACTGATTTATAAAATTAACAGATTTAAAACTTATAAAATTAACAGAGAACCAATATTTTCTATTTCCTGGCATATTTTACTGACTTTTTATCTAAAATGATTGAAAAGGTCATTTATTAAATGGTCTGTGGTCATTGCCTGCTCTGATTGCAATTCTTTAACTTTTTATTTATTCCATTATTATTGATACATTTTGTTCTGTATTCAATTTTGGTCCTTGTATGTTTTCCTAGAAAATCACCAGTTTAATAAAATCTTAGAATATATAATAATAGCATAAAATGGGCTTTTGGAGATACTGGATTCAGGAATTGATAACAGATGTGCCAAGAAACAAGATTCCCAAGTGGCTCAGTGGTAAAGAATCTGCCTGCAATGCAGAAGACCTGGGTTCGATCCCTGGGTTGGGAAGATCCCCTGGAGGAGGACATGGAAACCTACTCCAGGGTTCTTGCTGGGAGCCTGGTGGGCTACAGTCCATAGGGTCTCAAAAGAGTTAGACGTGCATGCATGCATTTGCCAAGAAATGTGCCAAGAAAGAAATATTCCTTAATAAAATAAATTCATACAGTGTAACAGGGAAATTAGAAATCAGCAGTATGCCATAACTTATCTGATCTGAAAATTCCTAGTCAAAATATCTCCTTATTTTTGTTCAGTTTGAAATTTCCCAAACATACTTGAACATAAGTACTTTACCATCACACAAAAACATAGCTATAAATATACTATAAATCAAGGCTTTGTGGGACAGTGGTTTAGAAGCACTAGTATACTGTAGATATAAAAGCTGATCTCGCATACTCATTTATCTATTTACTGTATTGCTTTTGTAATTGTATGACTACGTAATGAATAGACATCGCAAAATATATACCAATATAAATGTGAATAAAGCTAGGGAAAGTTTTTATTTCTGTACTTCCATTTGTGGTTCCTTTTCTAGAATGCTGAATTGAATGATTATTAACATATTTTTCCTTAATTATTAAGTAATATAATAAGCATATATGATTAGCTCTTAAGTGTAGATTTTACTACATAATTTGTGCTCTTTTATTAACAATTTGTTTTTCAAATTCTGTGTTTTTCTCCTTTGAAACAATAATTGTTTGAGACTTTCTTTTTTTAATTTGATAGTGAATGAATGTTTTTTATTTAAATTTTTTCATTAATACCTAGTTTGTTACAGGAATTTGATATTACTGTATTTGTAATTTGATAATGATTTGATATTATTACATTTAAGAGCTGATTAAAATATTCATTAAGTGTATGCTGTGCTCAGTTGCTCAGTCATGTTCAACTCCGAGACCCCATGGAGTCCACCAGACTCCTCTGACAATGAATTTCTCCAGGCAAGAGTGCTAGAGTGGGTTGTCATTTCCTTCTCCAGGGGATCTTCCCAACCCAGGGATTGAACCTGCATCTCCTGTGTCTCCTACATTGATAGTGGACTCTTCACCACTGAGCCATCTGGGAAGCACCCTTATTAAGCATAGCCTGATTTATAATAAAGTATGTAAATATTTGCAAAAGTATATATTCTTCCCTTGCAAGGTTAAATATTTAATTTGAATCAATCTATATTAATAATTTATTCATTACACAATAATATTACTAAATTCATTCAAAAAATCCATGAAAATGTCACAATTGTGATTGTTCCAGGTAAATACACAAAAAAAGAGAACTGAAAGAATCGAAGGCATTTGCAAAGTAATATTAATCTTAATTATGATCACATTATTGTAAATTCCCATCAATGTATCTCTTTTGCCTAATTGGTCTGCCCATGCTTTGAATGATACTTAAACAGTGCAACTACCATCACTTTTTTTTTTCAATTTTTATTGAGTCTATAATAAGTGTTTGCTTTAAATTGAGTCATTCATTCATTCACCAAATATTTACTGAATACCCATCATATTCCAGGCATTTTTCTTCGTACTATGGATTTTTGTTGTTGTTGTTTAGTTGCTAAGTCATATTCAGCTCTTTTGCAATTCCCTCAACTGTAGCCCACCAAGCTCCTCTAAACATGGGATTTCCCAGGCAAGAATACTGAAGTGGGTTGCCTTTTCCACTGTGGATATCATAGTTAATTAAAAAGATAAATCCAAAAATTCCTGCTCTTACTGAACTCGTTTTCTTATCTCATGGTACCATCTTTGTTGCTTTGATATTTGACACTAAAAGATAATGAAGGTCTGTATTAATTTTGGCTTTCCCTTTTTATCTGTATACCTACTCAGTGGAAGTTGTCAACTTTTAATATTTGTATATCTGTTTCCTCAAGTTTATACTTGCCTAGTAAATTTTACCTATACTTTGACATTTTTTTTTACTTCTTTCTCCCAGTTCTTTGTTGATTTTCTCTTTTATACAGAATATACCATTCTTTTATATTCTAGACTTTGTTCTATTTTAACTTTTTATTCCATAAAGTCTATCTATTGGTACACAGCCTCAAGTAGGCAGCTTTCTAGTCTCTGGGGAGAGAGTGGTGTGAAATATATCCAAGGTTGTTACTTCCCTGGAATTTACCTTCATGTGGGAAGAGGCAGATCATATTCTACATATTATTAAGCTCCATGGAGACAGTAAAGCAATCAAATGAGATAAAGGGGATATGAGATATTCTAAATAAGCGAGCAGGGAAGGTTTCTCTAAGCAATTGCTTCTTTCTGTATGAATATCCTGACCTGCCTCTTGAGAAATCTATATGCAGGTCGGGAAGCAACAGTTAGAACTGGACATGGAACAACAGACTGGTTCCAAATAGGAAAAGGAGTACGTCAAGGCTGTATATTGTCACCCTGCTTATTTAACTTATATGCAGAGTACATCATGAGAAACACTGGGCTGGAAGAAGCACAAGCTGGAATCAAGATTGCCAGGAGAAATATCAATAACCTCATGCAGATGACATGCAGATGACACCACCCTTATGGCAGAAAGTGAAGAGGAACTAAAAAGCCTCTTGATGAAAGTGAAAGAGGAGAGTGAAAAAGTTGGCTTAAAGCTCAACATTTAGAAAACAAAGATCATGGCATCTGGTCCCATCACTTCATGGGAAATAGATGGGGAAAGGGTGGAAACAGCGTCAGACTTTATTTTTCTGGGCTCCAAAATCACTGAAGATGGTGACTGCAGCCATGAAATTAAAAAACACTTACTCCTTGGAAAGAAAGTTATGACCAACTTAGATGGCATATTGAAAAGCAGAGACATTACTTTGCCAACAAAGGTCTGTCTAGTCAAGGCTATGGTTTTTCCAGTTGTCATGTATGGATGTGAGAGTTGGACTATGAAGAAGGCTGAGCACCAAAGAATTGATGCTTTTGAACTGTGGTGTTGGAGAAGACTCTTGAGAGTCCCTTGGACTGCAAGGACATCCAACCAGTCCATTCTAAAGGAGATCAGCCCTGGGATTTCTTTGGAAGGAATGATGCTAACGCTGAAACTCCAGTACTTTGGCCACTTCATGTGAAGAGTTGACTCATTGGAAAAGACTCTGATGCTTGGAGGGATTGGAGACAGGAGGAAAAGGGGACTACAGAGGATGAGATGGCTGGATGGCATCACCAACTCGATGGACGTGAGTTTGAGTGAATCGGGGAGATGGTGATGGACAGGGAGGCCTGGCGTGCTGTGATTCATGGGGTTGCAAAGAGTCAGCCACGACTGAGCGACTGAACTGAATGAATATCCAGCCACTCAAGAGATTTAAGAGAATAGTGTTGTAGGAAGAGGAAAGAGCAGGTACTTAAGATTTACTGAAAGAAAGCCGCTGTAGCCAAATTGCTTGGAGTAGGTGGGACTGAGGTTAGAAGATTTATGCCAAATACTCGAGGCCTTTAAGTATGTAGGAGAATGTTCAAGGCTGTTTTGTTTTAAAATGTGACCTCAAATGTGAGAACAATCAGCTCAAGGTAACCTGTCATTTTAGATATAGAACTGTCAGGAAGAACATGCAAGAGAGGTGTCCAAATTGGTTCTGCTCCTGTTAATAAATCTCCCACCACAAATTATGTGAGCAAGAGCTAAGAATTCTTTACAGAAGATAGTTACTCTGAGGAGGATAAAGAATTCTATGGAGTCTTCCTTTCTTCTGTAGCCACAGATGGTCATTCCCTCCCACTAAGAATGAAAGTTTCCAAGAGCACGTTTGGAAAGACTGACACGTGTCCTGGATTTAGAAAGGCACTGCAACTGATGCCCCGTGTCATGCCTGGAAAAACGTCTAAAGGCCAGAGGTGGGCTGGAGAAGCCTGGAGTGACAGATGTGAGGGAGACGTGCGGAAGCACTGAGGTTCAGAGTTTGGCTGTGAGTTTTCCTGTGGAAACTTCCGAGAAAGGAAGTTAGGTGAGAGTCCTCCCAGACGGGGAACAAACCCAGTGATCGGATCCCTGTAGGGAGGTCCTCCTGAGGGCAGGACAGTGGGAAGGCCAAAACCGGTCCTTGGAAGCAGCACTGCACAGATCAGGATGCTGGGGGTGAGGGGGCGGCGTGCAGTGATAGGATCTCCAAGAGCCTGCAGAAGCACCTCACAGGCAGAAAAAGCAAATACAGCCAGATTTACATATCAGACATGAGCACAGTTCCAGGTTGCTGGACTAGAGTAGCAGCTGTCACACTAAGTTGTGAGTCCTGGGAACTTCCCGCTCCTGCTGGGGGCTGGCTTAGCTGGAGGAGAAGGGAGTCACATTTGGCAAGACATCCCCTTTCCACTTGGTGGGTTCAGAAGAAAAGAAGTGAGGGGAAACGAAAAGAAGCTTTGAAAGGAAAGAGGAAATCAGCCTTTGCTTTATATCAAAGCAGACTCTCTAAATTAGAAAATGAGGCTTTTAGTCAATATTGGAGAGTGACTGAAAAATCTATGAACTCTAGGTGGTATTTGGGAGCAGGAGTATGAAAAAGTCTATTTCAATCTTTCCATCCTACAGTTTTATTTTTTTCAATAAACTGGCAGGACTTTAATAGACTTACCTATATTTTAAAATCTAGATCTATTTATTTTCATAAGTGACAGGACTAGTTTTTCTGCTTATGTTTAACTTCTATTTTTGTTAATGTTATCTGGAAAGTGTATTATATTCATATTTTTTAATTTATTTACTTTCCTACAAAGAACAATGTTTAATGTTTGCATTAATTTTAGCCACAGGAATTAATTTTTAAACTGAATTCGTTGCTTCTATGTCTCAACTGAAATCCTTTAAAATCACAATCTCTTTGTTCTTCCATCCCTCATGTCATTTATCTCTCAGTCAATTGAAGTATCTCTTTGATTAATTTTTTACAGACAGTATATTGGCCTCCTAATGTCTGAGAAGGACTTGGCTTTATCTTTGAAAGAGAATGACAATTTGGTTGAATAAATATTTTCAAAAGTGCAATCTTTTTACTTTAAAACTTTTCTCTTTTTTAGGTATTCAGTATTGCACAGATACCTGCTGAAAATCTGATTTGGGTTCTAAGTATATTGGTACAGTTTTGTTTTGTTTTGCCTGTATCTTTTTATTACCAGACTTTGTCTAGGATTTGTGTCTCTTTACCTTAGTTAAAATTGCTTTGCAAAGAAGTTGAAGGACCTTTTTCAGGTTAGCGGTGTTTTCATCTTGCATTTATTTGATCACTGCTTATAATCCATCTATTCTGTTTCTCATTCTGAGAGCTGTATTATATGCAAGTTTAAACTTCTTCTATCTTGCATGAGCTGGTCTCAAGAACAAGTGTCCTCTGCTTCAAATCTGCAGTGGTCAGTAATGAAGTTATGCTGCTGCTGCTGCTGCTGCTAGTCACTTCAGTCGTGTCTGACTTTGTGTGACCCTGTAGACGGCAGCCCACCAGGCTCCTCTGTCCCTGGGATTCTCAAGGCAAGAACACTGGAGTGGGTTGCCATTTCCTTCTCCAGTGCATGAAAGTGAAAAGTGAAAGTGTTAGTCGCTCAGTCGTGTCCGACCTTGGCAACCCCATGGATTGCAGCCTTCCAGGCTGCTCCATCCATGGGATTTTCCAGGAAAGAGTACTGGAGTGGGGTGCCATTGCCTTCTTCCAATGAAGTTATGAATGTCTTCCTTATTGCTTCTCCTGGATCTGTGCTTTCATATAAGAAGCTCATTCTGCCTGCATAATTAATATAGATTCACTAAAGCTGCATAAGACTGGCCTTTTTGCTACTATAAAATCAACCTCCATATTTTTTTTTTTTCTTTTAGGCCATTTCTGTGGAAATCTGGTATGGAGTTACATCCATCTGTATTCTAATAAAAACATCTTATACAGATCAAAAGCACTTATTTTATGCAATGTTTTAGTTGCACTTTTATCGAAATAGCTATATCCGTGTACTGAATGTAATGCCTAAGAAACATATGAATAGAAGTATAGGCTCAGATTTATGAACATGAATTTTTTTCATTTTGATATTCTAAAAATTGCATCATTTGAGTAAATTTGAATTTTCTCCAAGTGAGGTTGAACATGATTTAACTTGGTGTTTATAAATGATATTTCCAGGTCCTTGATCTTTTTATAAAATAGGTTCTAATAGGTCACTTATAAATATGAAAGAGATCTTTGTACAGTAAGAATGCTAATGTCACATTATATTAGTTACAGTAGGCTCGCCACCATAACAAAGAGACTCTTAAAATAATTGTCTTCTCTTTTGTAGAGACTTTTACTTTATTATTTTTTTTAAATTTTATTTTATTTTTAAACTTACATAATTGTATTAGTTTTGCCAAATATCAAAATGAATCCGCCACAGGTATACATGTGTTCCCCATCCTGAACCCTCCTCCCTCCCCATACCATCCCTCTGGGTCATCCCAGTGCACTAGCCCCAAGCATCCAGTATCGTGCATCGAACCTGGACTGGCAACTCGTTTCTTACATGATATTTTACATGTTTCAATGTCATTCTCCCAAATCTTCCCACCCTCTCCCTCTCCCACAGAGTCCATAAGACTGTTCTATACATCAGTGTCTCTTTTGCTGTCTCGTACACCGGGTTATTGTTACCATCTTTCTAAATTCCATATACATGCGTTAGTATACTGTATTGATGTTTTTCCTTCTGGCTTACTTCACTCTGTATAATAGGCTCCAGTTTCATCCACCTCATTAGAACTGATTCAAATGTATTCTTTTTAATGGCTGAGTAATACTCCATTGTGTATATGTACCAAAGCTTTCTTATCCATTCATCTGCTGATGGACATCTAGGTTGCTTCCATGTCCTGGCTATTATAAACAGTGCTGTGATGAACATTGGGGTACACGTGTCTCTTTCCCTTCTGGTTTCCTCAGTGTGTATGCCCAGCAGTGGGATTGCTGGGTCATATGGCAGTTCTATTTCCAGTTTTTTAAGGAATCTCCACACTGTTCTCCATAGGGGCTGTACTAGTTTGCATTCCCACCAACAGTGTAAGAGGGTTCCCTTTTCTCCACACCCTCTCCAGCATATATTATTTGTAGACTTTTGGATCGCAGCCATTCTAACTGGTGTGAAATGGTACCTCATAGTGGTTTTGATTTGCATTTCTCTGATAATGAGTGATGTTGAGCATCTTTTCATGTGTTTGTTAGCCATCTGTACATCTTCTTTGGAGAAATGTCTATTTAGTTCTTTGGCCCATTTTTTAATTGGGTCATTTATTTTTCTGGAGTTGAGCTGTAGGAGTTGCTTGTATATTTTTGAGATTAGTTGTTTGTCAGTTGCTTCATTTGCTATTATTTTCTCCCATTCTGAAGGCTGTCTTTTCACCTTGCTAATAGTTTCCTTTGATGTGCAGAAGCTTTTAAGGTTAATTAGGTCCCATTTGTTTATTTTTGCTTTTATTTCCAATATTCTTGGAGGTGGGTCATAGAGGATCCTGCTGTGATGTATGTCAGAGAGTGTTTTGCCTATGTTCTCCTCTAGGAGTTTTATAGTTTCTGGTCTTACGTTTAGATCTTTAATCCATTTTGAGTTTATTTTTGTGTATGGTGTTAGAAAGTGTTCTAGTTTCATTCTTTTACAAGTGGTTGACCAGATTTCCCAGCACCACTTGTTAAAGAGATTGTCTTTAATCCATTGTATATTCTTGCCTCCTTTGTCAAAGGTAAGGTGTCCATATGTGCGTGGATTTATCTCTGGGCTTTCTATTTTGTTCCATTGATCTATATTTCTGTCTTTGTGCCAGTACCATACTGTCTTGATAACTGTGGCTTTGTAGTAGAGCCTGAAGTCAGGTAGGTTGATTCCTCCAGTTCCATTCTTTTCTCAAGATCGCTTTGGCTATTCGAGGTTTTTTGTATTTCCATACAAATTGTAAAATTATTTGTTCTAGTTCTGTGAAGAATACTGTTGGTAGCTTGATAGGGATTGCATTGAATCTATAAATTGCTTTGGGTAGTATACTCATTTTCACTATATTGATTCTTCCAATCCATGAACATGGTATATTTCTCCATCTATTAGTGTCCTCTTTGATTTCTTTCACCAGTGTTTTATAGTTTTCTATATATAGGTCTTTAGTTTATTTAGGTAGATATATTCCTAAGTATTTTATTCTTTCCGTTGCAATGGTGAATGGAATTGTTTCCTTAATTTCTCTTTCTGTTTTTTCATTATTAGTGTATAGGAATGCAAGGGATTTCTGTGTGTTGATTTTATATCCTGCAACTTTACTATAGTCATTGATTATTTCTAGTAATTTTCTGGTGGAGTCTTTAGGGTTTTATATGTAGAGGATCATGTCATCTGCAAATAGTGAGAGTTTTACTACTTCTTTTCCAATTTGGATTCCTTTTATTTCTTTTTCTGCTCTGATTGCTGTGGCCAAAACTTCCAAAACTATGTTGAATAGTAATGGTGAAAGTGGGCACCCTTGTCTTGTTCCTGACTTTAGAGGAAATGCTTTCAGTTTTTCACCATTGAGGATAATGTTTGCTGTGGGTTTGTCATATATAGCTTTTATTATGTTGAGGTATGTTCCTTCTATTCCTGCTTTCTGGAGAGTTCTTATCATAAATGGGTGTTGAATTTTGTCAAAGGCTTTCTCTGCATCTATTGAGATAATCATATGGTTTTTATTTTTCAATTTGTTAATGTGGTGTATTACATTGATTGATTTGCGGATATTGAAGAATCCTTGCATCCCTGGGATAAAGCCCACTTGGTCATGGTGTATGATCTTTTTAATGTGTTGTTGGATTCTGGTTGCTAGAATTTTGTTAAGGATTTTTGCATCTATGTTCATCAGTGATATTGGCCTGTAGTTTTCTTTTTTGTGGGATCTTTGTTTTTGGTATTAGGGTGATGGTGGCCTCATAGAATGAGTTTGGAAGTTTACCTTCCTCTGCAATTTTCTGGAAGAGTTTGAGCAGGATAGGTGTTAGCTCTTCTCTAAATTTTTGGTAGAATTCAGCTGTGAAGCCGTCTGGACTGGGGCGTTTGTTTGCTGGGAGATTTTTGATTACAGTTTCAATTTCTGTGCTTGTGATGGGTCTGTTAAGATTTTCTATTTCTTCCTGGTCGAGTTTTGGAAAGTTGTACTTTTCTAAGAATTTGTCCATTTCTTCCACGTTGTCCATTTTATTGGCATATAATTGTTGATAGTAGTCTCTTATGATCCTTTGTATTTCTGTGTTGTCTGTTGTGATCTCTCCATTTTCGTTTCTAATTTTGTTGATTTGATTTTTCTTCCTTTGTTTCTTGATGAGTCTGGCTAATGGTTTGTCAATTTTATTTATCCTTTCAAAGAACCAGCTTTTGGTTTTGTTGATTTTTGCTATGGTCTCTTTTGTTTCTTTTGCATTTATTTCTGCTCTAATTTTTAAGATTTCTTTCCTTCTACTAACCCTGGGGTTCTTCATTTCTTCCTTTTCTAGTTGCTTTAGGTGTAGAGTTAGGTTATTTATTTGACTTTTTTCTTGTTTCTTGAGGTATGCCTGTATTGCTATGAACTTTCCCCTTAACACTGCTTTTACAGTATCCCACAGGTTTTGGGTTGTTGTGTTTTCATTTTCATTCATTTCTATGCAAATTTTGATTTCTTTTTTGATTTCTTCTGTGATTTGTTGGTTATTCAGCAGCGTGTTGTTCAGCCTCCATATGTTGGAATTTTTAATAGTTTTTCTCCTGTAACTGAGATCTAATCTTACTGCATTGTGGTCAGAAAAGATGCTTGGAATGATTTCTATTTTTTGAATTTACCAAGGCTAGCTTTATGGCCCAGGATGTGATCTATCCTGGAGAAGGTTCCATGTGCGCTTGAGAAAAAGGTGAAATTCATTGTTTTGGGATGAAATGTCCTATAGATATCAATTAGGTCTAACTGGTCTATTGTATCGTTTAAAGTTTGTGTTTCCTTGTTAATTTTCTGTTTAGTTGATCTACCCATAGGTGTGAGTGGGGTATTAAAGTCTCCCACTATTATTGTGTTATTGTTAATTTCTCCTTTCATATTTGTTAGCATTTGTCTTACATACTGCGGTGCTCCTGTGTTGGGTGCATATATATTTATAATTGTTATATCTTCTTCTTGGATTGATCCTTTGATCATTATGTAGTGACCTTCTTTGTCTCTTTTCACAGCCTTTGTTTTAAAGTCTATTTTATCTGATATGAGTATTGCTACTCCTGCTTTCTTTTTGGTCCCTATTTGCATGGAAAATCTTTTTCCAGCCCTTCACTTTCAGTCTGTATGTGTCCCCTGTTTTGAGGTGGGTCTCTTGTAGACAACATATGTAGGGGTCTTGGTTTTGTATCCATTCAGCCAGTCTTTGTCTTTTGGTTGGGGCATTCAACCCATTTACGTTTAAGGTAATTACTGATAAGTATGATCCGTTGCCATTTACTTTATTGTTTTGGGTTCGAGTTTATCGTTTTTGTGTTTCCTGTCTAGAGAATATCCTTTAGTATTTGTTGGAGAGCTGGTTTGGTGGTGCAGAATTCTCTCAGCTTTTGCTTGTCTGAAAAGCTTTTGATTTCTCCTTCATACTTGAATGAGATCCTTGCTGGGTACAATAATCTGGGCTGTAGGTTATTTTCTTTCATCACTTTAAGTATGTCTTGCCATTCCCTCCTGGCTTGAAGAGTTTCTATTGAAAGATCAGCTGTTATCCTGATGGGAATTCCCTTGTGTGTTATTTGTTGTTTTTCCCTTGCTGCTTTTAATATTTGTTCTTTGTGTTTGATCTTTGTTAATTTGATTAATATGTGTCTTGGGGTGTTTCTCCTTGGGTTTATCCTGTTTGGGACTCTCTGGGTTTCTTGGACTTGGGTGATTATTTCCTTCCCCATTTTAGGAAGTTTTCAACTATTATCTCCTCAAGTATTTTCTCATGGTCTTTCTTTTTGTCTTCTTCTTCTGGGACCCCTATGATTCAAATTTGTAGCATTTAATATTGTCCTGGAGGTCTCTGAGATTGTCCTCATTTCTTTTAATTCGTTTTTCTTTTATCCTCTCTGATTCATTTATTTCTACCATTCTATCTTCTAATTCACTAATCCTATCTTCTGCCTCTGTTATTCTACTATTTGTTGCCTCCAGAGTGTTTTTAATTTCATTTATTGCATTATTCATTATATATTGACTCTTTTTTATTTCTTCTAGGTCCTTGTTAAACCTTTCTTGCATCTTCTCAATTCTTGTCTCCAGGCTATTTATCTGTGATTCCATTTTAATTTCAAGATTTTGGATTAATTTCACTATCATTATTTGGAATTCTTTATCAGGTAGATTCCCTATCTCTTCCTCTTTGGTTTGGTTTGGTGGGCATTTATCCTGTTCCTTTATCTGCTGAGTATTCCTCTGTCTCTTCATCTTGTTAAAATTGCTGAGTTTGGGGTGTCCTTTCTGTATTCTGGCAGTTTGTGGAGTTCTCTTTATTGTTTCCTCACTGTGTGTGGGTTTGTACTGGTGGCTTGTCAAGGTTTCCTGGTTAGGGAAGCTTGTGTCGGTGTTCTGGTGGGTGGAGCTGTATTTCTTCTCTCTGGAGTGCAGTGAAATGTCCAGTAATGAGTTATGAGATGTCTATAGTTTTGGGGTGACTTGGGCAGCCTGTATCTTGAAGCTCAGGGCTGTGTTCCTTTGTTGCTGGAGAATTTGCTTGGTATGTCTTGCCCTGGAACTTATTGGCCCTTGTGTGGTGCTTGGTTTCAGTGTCGGTATGGAGGTATTTGATGAGCTCCTGTCAATTAATGTTCCTTGGAGTCAGGAGTTCCCTGGAATCAGGGTTTGGACTTAAGTCTCCTGCTTCTGGTTATCGGTCTTATGTTTACAGTAGTTTCAAAACTTCTCCTTCTATACAGCACCATTGATAAAACATCTACATTAAAGATGAAAAGTTTCTCTACTGTGAGGGTCACTCAGAGACGTTCACAGGGTTACATGGAGAAGAGAAGAGGGAGGAGGGAGTTAGAGGTGACCCAAATCAGATGAGGTGGAATCAATAGTGGAGAGAGTGGGCTAGCCAGTAGTCACTTCCTTATGTGCACTCCACAACTGGACCACTCAGAGATGTTCACAGAGCTATACAGAGAAGAGAAGAAGGAGGAAGATGATAGAGGTGGCCAGAAGGATAAAAGGGGGGAATGAAAAGGAGGGAGACAGATCCAGCCAGTAATCAGTTCCCTAAGTGTTCTCCACCATCTGGAACACACAGAAATTCACAGAGTTGGGTAGAGTAGAGAGGGGTTAGGGAGGAGACACAGGCGACCTGGTGGAGAAAAAGGAGAGTCCAAAGGGAGAGAGAGCAGTCAAGCCAGTAATCTCGCTCCCTAGTGAAAAATGAGTCCTGAAGATTGGGTTCTTAAAGGTACAAAATTGGTAACAAATACATAAAAGCAAAAATTAAAAATCTAGAGTAGAGTTTGGAATTTCAAAAATACGATGTTAAAGAAAAGAAGAAGGAAAAGAAAGAGAGAAAAAACGAACAAAAAAAACAAACAAGGTTGTGAAAATTATAAAGAAAGTACAGGTACAAAATTGATAACTAATACCAAAAAGCAAAAAATTAAAAATCTAGAGTAGAGTTTGGAATTTCAAAAATACAATGTTAAAAAAAAAAAAAAAAAGAGAGAAAAAAAACAAAAACCAACAATGTCGCAAAAATTATAAAGAAAATACAGGTACAAAATTGATATCAAATACCAAAAAGCATAAATTAAAAATCTAGAATAGAGTTTGGAATTTCAGATATACAATGTTATATAAAAGAAGAAGAGAAAAAACAAACAGAGAAAAAAAAAAGTCACAGAAATTATAAAAAAATATAGGTACAAAATTGATAACATATACCAAAAAGCTAAAATTAAAAATCTAGAGTAGAGTTTGGAATTTCAAAAAAATACAATGTTAAAGAAAAAAGAAAAAAAAAAAAAGGTCAAAAATTATAAAATATATATATATGAAGTTTGCTGAAGAAGAAAAAAAATAGGGTCTTTTTTTTTTTTTTTTTTTTTAAAAGTAATAGGTTATAAAAGTGAAAATTAAAGGAACAATAGAGGACTTAATTTTTTTTTAATTAAAAAAATGATCGTAAAAATAATAAAAATATATCTAGGACTTTCTTGGTTTTGTTGTGGGTATTGTGGGTTCAGTTCATTTTTGGCTAGTTCCTTGGTCTGACTTATATTTCTCAAGATCTATATGCCCCTTCCTATGTAGTCCATAGTAACCACAGGGTTTTGATCTATTGCCTGTAGCTTCCAAGGCATTTCCCTCTGTTATATCTTCTTCTGTTTGCTAGTCTCTTCAGTATCTGGTTTCCGCCCTGACACAAAGGGGACGGTGGAGGAAACTTTTTTTTTTTTTTTTAGGCTTACTTGTTTGGTCGCGCTGTGGGGAGGTAGGGAGGGATGCTGCAAACAAATAACACTGGCGTGAGCTCGCAGTGCCTCAACCACACTGGGTCTGTTCCCGCTCACGGCGCGTGTAGCCTCCCTGCCCACACTGCTCGGGCTCTAGGTTGTTCCGCTGGGAACAATCCGAGGCCGGCCCTGGGTTGCATGCACCTCCCAGGTCCAAGCCGCTCAGGTTCAGGCACTCGGGTAGTCCTCAGAAGCACAGACTCAGTTGGGCCTGCGTTTTGTGGTCTTCCCAGGTCTGAGCAGCTCAGATGATGAGGTGTTTGGCGAGCGCCAATGCTGCGACTTATTGCCTCCCTGCCACTCGGTTATCTGGGTGTAAAACCGGCGCACCTTCTCAGGCAGATGTTGACCGTCCAGACCCCCAAGAAGTTTTAGTTAGCAAAGAAGCCTGCTTACAGTTTTATAGATAATGTCTCTCTCGGGCTGCGATTGCCCCCTTCCGGCTCTGGCTGCCTGTCACCGGAGGGGGAAGGTCTGCAGCCGGCTATCTCTGTTCAGTCCTTTGTTCCGTGCGTGGGCCTGGCGGTGTCTTAGTTTGGGGCTGGCTTTTCGCGTGGTAGATATCCCACAGTCTGGTTTGCTAGCCCAAATTATTTCACTCAGATAGCGCTCAGGGTATTCAGGCCAGATCCTTACTCTCAGCGATGCAGCCCACGCCGTGCCTCCCTGCCCAGCCCCCGCTTGCTAATGGCGGATGCAGGCGTCTGTGCTGCTTCTCCGCTGGGGGAGTTACTGTAGGGCTCGCAATCTGCGAGTTTTAATTGTTTATTTATTTTTTCTCCCTGTTATGTTGCCCTCTGTGCTTCCAAAGCTTGGCACAGATTCAGCAGTGAGAAGGTTTCCTGGTGTTTGGAAACTTCTCTCTTTTTAAGACTCCCTTCCCGGGACGGAACTCTGTCCCTCCCTCTTTTGTCTCTTTTTTTGTCTTTAATATTTTTTCCTACCTCCTTTCGAAGAGTTGGGTTGCTTTTCTGGGTGCCTGATGTCCTCTGCCAGCATTCAGAAGTTGTTTTGTGGAATTTACTCAACCTTTAAATGCTCTTTTGATGAATTTGTGGGGGAGAAAGTGTTCTCCCCGTCCTACTCCTCCGCCATCTTGGCTCCTCCCTCCGAGACTTTTACTTTACATACTTGAGATTATTTCATATATGGTTTGAACAATGATCAACGAAGGAACAAAGGTTTTCTTGGTCAAGAATTGCCTTTCTGGAGACAGTATAATTCCATTCAATATCACAGTAATCCAAGTTTATGCCCCAAGAGTAACGCTGAAGAAGCTGAAGTTGAACGGTTCTATGAAGATCTTCAAGACCTTTTAGAACTAACACCCAAAAAAGATGTCCTTTGCATTATACAGGACTGGAATGCAGAAGTAGGAAGTCAAGAAACACCTGGGGTAATGGGCAAATTTAGCCTTGGAATACGGAATGAAGCAGGGCAAAGTTTAATAGAGTTTTGCCAAGAGAACACACTGGTCATAGCAAACACCCTCTTCCAACAACACAAGAGAAGATTCTACACATTGACATCACCAGATGATCAACACCAAAATCAGATTGATTATATTCTTTGCAGCCAAAGATGGAGAAGCTCTATACAGTCAGCAAAAACAAGATCAGGAGCTGACTGTGGCTCAAATCATGAACTCCTTATTGCCAAATTCAGACTTAAATTGAAGAAAGTAAGGAAAACCACTAGACCATTCAGGTATGACCTAAATCAAATCCCTTATGATTATACAGTGGAAGTGAGAAATAGATTTAAGGGACTAAATCTGATCCATAGAGTGACTGATGAACTATGGACAGAGATTCACACGACATTGTACAGGAGACAGAGATCAAGACCATCACCATGGAAAAGAAATGCAGAAAAGCAAAATGGCTATCAGCGGAGGGCTAACAAATAGCTGTGAAAAGAAGAGAAGCAAAAAGCAAAGGAGAAAAGGAAAGACATAAGCATCTGAATGGAGAGGTCCAAAGAATAGCAAGGAGAGATGAGAAAGACTTCCTCAGCAATCAATACAAAGAAATAGAGGAAAACAACAGAATGGGAAAGACTAGAGATCTCTTCAAGAAAATTAGAGATACCAAGGGAACATTTCATGCAAAGATGGGCTCGATAAAGGACAGAAATGGTATGGACCTAACAGAAGCAGAAGACATTAAGAAGAGGTGGCACGAATACACAGAAGAACTGTACAAAAAAGATCTTCACGTCCCAGATAATCACGATGGTGTGATCACTGACCTAGAGTCAGACATCCTGGAATGTGAAGTCAAGTGGGCCTTAGAAAGCATGACTATGAACAAAGCTAGTGGAGGTGATGGAATTCCAGTTGAGATATTTCAAATCCTGAAAGATGATGTTGTGTAAGTGCTGCACTCAATATTCCAGCAATTTTGGAAAACTCAGCAGTGGCCACACGACTGGAAAAGGTCAGTTTTCATTCCAATCCCAAAGAAAGACAATGCCAAAGAATGCTCAAACCATGGCACAATTGCACTCATCTAACATGCTAGTAAAGTAATGCTCAAAATTCTCCAAGCCAGGTTTCAGTAATACATGAACCGTGAACTTCCAGATGTTCAAGCTGGTTTTAGAAAAGGCAGAGGAACCAGAGATCAAATTGCCAACAACTGCTGGATCATGGAAAAAGGAAGAGCGTTCTAGAAAAACATCTATTTCTGCTTTATTGACTATGCCAAAGCCTTTGACTGTGTGGATCACAATAAACTGTGGAAAATTCTGAAAGAGATAGGAATACCAGACCACCTGACCTGCCTCTTGAGAAACCTGTATGCAGGTCAGGAAGCAACAGTTAGAACTGGACATGGAACAACAGACTGGTTCCAAATAGAAAAAGGATTACGTCAAGGCTGTATATTGTCACCCTGTTTATTTAACTTATATGCAGAATACATCATGAGAAATGCTGGGCTGGAAGCACAATCTGGAATCAAGATTGCCAGGAGCATCTCAATAAGCTCAGATATGCAGATGACACCACCCTTATGGCAGAAAGTGAAGAGGAACTCAAAAGCCTCTTGATGAAAGTGAAAGAGGAGAGTGAAAAAGTTGACTTTAAGCTCAAATTTCAGAAAACTAAGATCATGGCATCTGGTCCCATCACTTCATGGGAAATAGATGGGGAAACAGTGGAAACAGTGTCAGACTTTATTTTTTGGGCTCCAAAACCACTGCAGATGGTGATTGCAGCCATGAAATTAAAAGACGCTTAATCCTTGGAAGGAAAAGTTATGACCAACCTAGATAGCATATTCAAAAGCAGAGACATTACTTTTCCAACAAAGGTCCATCTAGTTAAGGCTATGGTTTTTCCAGTGGTCATGTATGGATGTGAGAGTTGGACTGTGAAGAAAGCTGAGCGCCGAAGAATTGATGCTTTTGAACTGTGGTGTTGGAGAAGACTCTTGAGAGTCCCTTGGACTGCAAGGAGATCCAACTAGTCCATTCTGAAGGAGATCAGTCCTGGGATTTCTTTGGAGGGAATGATACTGAAGCTGAAACTCCAATACTTTGACCACCTCATGTGAAGAGTTGTCTCATTGGAAAAGACTCTGATATTGGGAGGGATTGGGGGCAGGAGGAGAAGGGGACACCAGAAGATGAGGTGGCTGGATGGCATCACCGACTCAATGGACTGTGCTTGAGTGAACCCGGGAGTTTGTGATGGACAGGGAGGCCTGGCGTGCTGTGATTCATGGGGTTGCAAAGAGTCTAACACAACTGAGCGACTGAACTGAACTGAATTTTTTTTTGTTTGTTTAGTTTATCTTTTTATCTTTAGCACAGTAATTTTAAGTGAGTTCTTAAAAAGACAGGAAATTTCATGTGAGTTGTAAGACTAAGCATGTGGCTCAAAATCACATTTTCCCTTAGGAAAAATAGACAATCAAAACAAATATCTATCCAACCTACATGAGAAAAGCTTGACAAATTGAATGAATTCCCAAAGTCAAGAACCAAACTGTATTAAAACTTTAAAATGTTCTTTTATAATACAAGCCCCTTTTTTTAAAGGTTATAAGTTCATGTATTTTTCTCTGTAATGCTCCATGAAGACAAGGTCAACTTCTGTTTTGATCATCAGCTAACCCCATTTTTTGGCAAAATATCTGATGCATATATCATGTTGAAGTATTCATTAAAAATAACAAGAACATCTTAAATTTTTAATGTGTGTATTTTGTGTGTTGTGAATAGTATATTTTAAAAAACACATAGGTGGTATGTTTCCTGAACCCTCGTATATCACTGAGAATTTCACTCTCTTCTGGCATGGAAGACTTGGTTCTTTATAAAATTCTTGAATTTTAAACTTATTTGCTCAATATCTTTAACAGTAAATCCAGGGCCTTTTTGACATCTTTAAATTCAAAACTACTTCATTTTTGTCCATGGTTTATAGGTGTTGAAAGAGGCCCATCCTTTTGAAATTTAAAACTTTTGCAGGACATATTTTGTTATGGATCTTACATAATTTTGATGGGAGCATAGTGGTTCCCATTTATCTGTATACTTAATTCCTATTTTAATTAAAACAATTTTCCTAATTTCTGTTAATATTATTCCTGTTATTTATTCTTCATGCATGTTTATAATTTTTTATTCACTCTCCAATGCGGCATCTCAAAAATATGAAGAAATACAAACCTTCTGCTAAAGATTGTTGTAACTAGTAGTCATTTGTGAAGAGATAAAACTGGATTACTATCACACCTTACTGCACAATAAATTCCAAATGGATTAGAGGTGAGAATTTGGAAACTTAAAACTATTGTGTGCTCAAAGAAAGCATGGGCAAATTGTTTTAGAACCAGAGAAAGGGAAGCACTTTTAATTATGACTTAAACCATTACTAGACTTGAGTACATTAAAACTTGCTTTCTAGAAAACACTAATAAATAAAAATTATAAT
Organism: Bos mutus; assembly: GCF_027580195.1. Taxonomy (NCBI): domain Eukaryota; kingdom Metazoa; phylum Chordata; class Mammalia; order Artiodactyla; family Bovidae; genus Bos; species Bos mutus. The sequence goes on along the minus strand of NC_091621.1, from coordinate 64,113,302 downwards.
TACATACTGAGAAACGTTATTTGAGGACTATTTGTTGTTCAGTCAGTAAATCATGTCCATATCTTTGCAACCCCATGGACTGCAGCATGCCAGGCTCCCCTGTCTTTCACCATCTAAACAGAAAATGTTAATTGTTCTAATGTAAATTATTCAGAGAGGAAGAAATGAAAATAACTCTTAAACATGTGAAGAGACAGAAAATCTTATTCATGATAATGCAAATAATCATTAAAATCTTATTCCTAAGCTCTTTGATAAAAACCTACAAATTTGATAATAAACCCTGTTGTGTGGAAACAGGAAGGTCTAGTCATTGCTGATGGGAATGCAAAATGGCTCAACACTTATGATGAAAAACGTGGCAAGACCTAGAAAAGTTGCTGGCATTTACCAGTTCACTGGCAAGTACTTTTCCAGGCATCTATTCCTAAGATGTACCAGTAAAAGCATAAAATTATTAGGGCAAATAGCTATTCACTGTAGCATTATTTATAGTGTAAAAGTATTGAAAATGGCTCATATCCTTCAGTTGGGGACTTATTGAATAGTTATTTTCTGTCTACACCATCAAATATTAATACATTGTAGCTGCAAAATAGAATGATGAATATCTGAATAAATTGATATGTAGTAATTTCCAGGATATACTGCAGAGTAAAAAAAGGGAAGATGCCAAACAATTTACATGGTATGCTATCTTTTGTGCAAGAAATATACTAGTAATATATTCATATTTTCTTACATTTATTTACAAAAGTAATCACTAGATAATTTTTAAAAACAGATACCTGTAGAACAGTGGAGATTAAATGGTTTGATGAAAAAGTCATTGAATATAATTACTATTCCAATATTTTTGTTACAAATCTTATATTTTTGGACTGAACGGTAGATCACTTTGGAAAATAAGGGAAAGGCGTATCTACTTTCTTTAAGGTGAAAATGTTCACATCTTTTTTAGGTCACTGTACTGATTTATTCTTAATTAAAATTTATTGCTTTTTTGGTTACTGGAAATTCTTCACCGAATCTGCCAGCAGGTTGACTTTGAGTCTGTCTTTTTCAACATGATAATTTTCTTTTCCTATCTTTTCATGACATCTTAAAGGAAAAAAAAAGTTGGAGAAGCTATGTGTTATACTACTTAAAAATTTACACAATAAATTATGAATTTTAATTATTTTGTCTATATTATATGTCTCAGATCTGACAAGATAAGTGCTATCAATCTCCTTTTTAAAATGGTCTTCTTAGCCAAATTATTGTGAGAATGCTTTCAGAGTTGAGTTTAAATATGATACTGACTGTCCATTATTGTAAGAGAGAACCAGTCTATCCTAAAGTTTACTACTGGGTACTTTTTGTGTTATCCAATTATGCATGCCCACTTTAAAAGTGGGAATTGCAACAGAATTCTTAGAAACACATTTCAGTAACCGATTATCCTCATCATCATGGGAGATTTTTATATGTCAGTTAAATCCCTATTTTTTCAATATGAATGAACTGCTTGTTAGACTATCCCTCATTAATTGAGGTAGTTCAATAGTAGTATTTTGTTGTATCTCTCGGGATTTATTTTTCTGCTTATAAAACTTATTGCTTCTTTTTCAATTATCTTTCTTATATGCTTCAAAAATAATGAAGAGTATGTTCATCTGAACATATATCATGAGATATAAATATATTCATGAAATATCTCATGAGATAAATTTCACTTACCAATATTATATCCCTTATATAACCACACTTATCATGCCTGAAAAAGTTTCTAGTGGCCATTCACCTGATGCTTTAAATCACTTAGTTATAATTTTTAACCTTATCACACAGAAAAAAAAAGTGCTAATCAAAAGAGATTATTCTAATTTTACTCTAAATCATTAGTAAAAGAAAATTAGGAAATAATATTTCTAATGAAAGTAATTTTACATAGAAAACTAGTTTAGCTCCAAAAGTCTACAAGCAATAAATGCTGGAGAGGGTGTGGAGAAAAGGGAACCCTCTTACACTGTTGGTGGGAATGCAAACTAGTACAGCCACTATGGAGAACAGTGTGGAGATTCCTTAAGAAACTGGAAATAGAACTGCCTTATGACCCAGCAATCCCACTGCTGGGCATACACACTGAGGAAACCAGAATTGAAAGAGACACATGTACCCCAATGTTCATCACAGCACTGTTTATAATAGCCAGGACATGGAAGCAACCTAGATGTCCATCAGCAGATGAATGGATAGAAAAGCTGTGGTACATATACACAATGGAGTATTACTCAGCCATTAAAAAGAATACATTTGAATCAGTTCTAATGAGGTGGATGAAACTGGAGCCTATTATACAGAGTGAAGTAAGCCAGAAAGAAAAACACCAATACAGTATACTAACACATATATATGGAATTTAGAAAGATGGTAACAATAACCCTGTATACGAGACAGCAAAAGAGACACTGATGTATAGAACAGTCTTTTGGACTCTGTGGGAGAGGGAGAGGGTGGGATGATTTGGGAGAATGGCATTGAAACACGTATAATATCATATATGAAACGAGTCCCCAGTCCAGGTTCGATGCATGATACTGGATGCTTGGGACTGGTGCACTGGGACGACCCAGAGGGATGGTATGGGGAGGGAGGAGGGAGGAGGGTTCAGGATGGGGAACACGTGTATACCTGTGGTGGATTCATTTCGATATTTGGCAAAACCAATACAATATTGTAAAGTTTAAACATAAAATAAAATTAGATTTTGCATAGTTTAAAAAAAAAAAGAAAACTAGTTTAGCTATATAAAATTATCTTTTAAAGTATTCTGCATTGGAGATTATATTTTCTAACAGTAAATTTTTATGGAGCTTAGATAACTAAATAATGTTAAGTGATTTAGTCAAAGGAATGTATGAGTACTGGAAAACTGTATGTGAATTAGTATGTTGCTGTTCAGTCACTAAGTAACGTCACCTCTTTGTGACCCCACGGACTGCAGCATGCCAGGCTTCCCTGTCTCACAGTTGCTCAAACTCAGTGTCCATTGAGTCAGTGATGCCATACAATCATTTCATCCTCTGTCACCCCTTTCTTCTCCTGCCCTGAATCTTTCCCAGCATCAGGGTCTTTTTCCAAAGAGTCAGCTCTTTGCATCAGGTAGCCAAAGTATTGGAGCTTCAGGTTCAGCATCAGTTCTTCCAATGACTATTCATGCTTGATTTCCTTTAGGATGGACTGGTTTGATCTCCTTGCTCTCCTAGGGACTCTCAAGAGTCTTCTCTTGCACCACGATTGGAAAGGATCAATTCTTCAGCACTCAGCCTTCTTTATGGTCCAACTCTCACATCATACATTACTACTGGAAAACCTGTAGCTTTGACTATACGGTCCTTTGTTGGCAAAGTGATGTCTCTGCTTTTTAATATGCTATCTAGGTCTGTCATAGCTTTTCTTCCAAGGAGAAAGCATTTTTTAATTTCATGGTTGCAGTCACCATCAGCAGTGATTTTGGAGCTCAAGAAAATAAAGTCTGTCACTGTTTCCATTGTTTCCTCATTGATTTGCCATCTATTTGATGGGACTGGATGCCATGATCTTAGTTTTTTGAATGTTGAATTTTAAGCCAGCTTTTTCACCCTCTTCTTTCACCTTCACTAAAAGGCTCCTTATTTCCTCTTCACTTTCTGCCATTAGAGTGTTATCATCTGCATATCTTAGGTTGTTGATATTTCTCCCAGCAATCTTAACTCCAGCTTGTGATTCATCCAGCCCAGCATTTCACATGATGTACTCTGCATATAAGTTAAATAAGCAGGGTGACAATATATAGCCTTGATGTACTTCCTTCCCAATTGAATTAGAAAGAAATTTGTTAAATATATAATGTCAGTAGTTAAATGCATAAAAGGCAATACTGATAATGTGAACGTTTTTCTAACATATATCAAGGTATATGTGGTTTGAAATTTTGACCTTATATTACCATAATAAGAGGAAATGTTTTTTATTTTATTTTAAAAGAACATTATTTTGCTTCTAGACAAAAATTTGATAGCCCAAAAGAAATTAAAAATGAAGTTTCACTGATATCATATATACATACTTGAAACATTGCTTTTGGAATCAGTTCTCAAGATTTGAAAAAGATACGTACTTTTGCTTGTTTTAATTTATCACTAGTTTTAATGCCATATAATAGATTCTGAGTAAAAGTGTATTGGATTTTAAAAATGAATTTATTCATTTATTAAAATAAGCAAAATATTTTTGTTATGAAAAGATTCTGAAGCAAGCTACATCAGTGAAAGATTTAGTTTCATATTAATCTTTCATTTATTTTAAACTTAATTCATTCTTTGAAGAACTAGAAATTACTGGTGTCTGGATCACATCATCTGCCTATAATTTTCAGTTCAGTTCAGTGGATATAAAAATGACTTTTTCTCTTGATAATCCTCCATATTGGACTGTAAAGGATTATTTTGCTTCAAGGGCTGTTTATCAGTAGAAGTATAAGCAGAATATAAACTTATATTTTCTACCAGTACAGCTCCCCATGGGTCTAAGTCTGTGAAGGATAACTATTCCTTCTTCACAGATTGCCAGTGACCAAAGGCGGGGAGGGGAGAGGAACTTCCAACAATGAAATAGAAAAATTAGATTTTGAATTAATAAGCATTGAGTCTACTGTGATCACCCATCATGATTAAAATCAGAGATCTTTCAAGTGTCCCTAATTTAAATAGGTCTTTTTGTTTTATAAAATCCCATGGGCCATTCAGAATGACTAGATCAACTCTTTCACCTTATCACTGCACCAGTGCTGTAATTCAGTCATTGTAAAATCAGTTCTTCCCATGTTTCTACAGCCTAAGCAAAACTGAATTTAAACACAGAAAAAGTGGATATTGTTAGTAGAAACCAGAAAGAGATATTTTATGCATTACTTTTACTTTCCCTCTTTCTAATTAACTTGGACTTTTCAATGAAAACAGATTGTAGAGCTGTTCTTTGTGTGATATGGAGGAATGAAATACAACTGATGGTTGACTCTGAGATTTAAAAGCTTCTTTACAAATATTGTGCCATTTCACTTTTGGAACAAGATACTAAGAGAGTAAATGCATTTATAGATAATGAAATCTGATTGTCAGAGAAGATAAATTTAACATGGTTCCTCTGATTCCCAACATTGAGAGCTTTAGTTTCTAAGCCTGCCTTACCTACTTTTGACAATAAAAGGAAAGAAAGGAGTAGATGGATTTTATCTCGGACATACATATTTTATGTGGGCACTGTATATCCATTCATTCAATACAGATTTGTTGAGTTCCTATTATGATATGGTTACAGAAGATAGGCATTTGGAATACAATGATGAACAACACAGATAAACTCCTTGTACCAGAAAATTAAACAAACCTATACACTAGAAAAAGTGCTACATAAATGGACTTCTAATTTTGGCTAAGACAGGGTATCTTGTAACACAAAAATGTTCCACAAGAGAACAAAAAGAGAAGTCTGATTTTTTTTAAATATATTTAAAAATTATAGACACTGAAGAACAACTGAGAATTTTGTTGACATAATCATTGAGAAATAAACAATTATGGAGGTTAAACCAACCAACATGTTATAGCTCTTTCATTTTCTCACGATTTTAAATGTGAGGCAGAAGGACAAACCCAGAGAAAAGGCCTCTACTAATAGGTAGAGAAACAGCACAGGCTGCTTTCTGGGAATATAAAGACAAAAAACATAAGGGGCAGATATCTCAGTCAGATGGGTGGTACAGAGAACTGATACCAATACTCGTCAGTTTTTATTCGAGATACTTGCCGAATTTCAAAGCTAAATGGGACAAAAGATGAGAAACCAAGCACAAGCTATGAAAAAAAATTTTTTTTTTAAATCGGTAGTCTCTACCTGTTAGGAAAACTAGGATTAGAATTCAGAACTCAGCACTGAACATTCCACATATACCTGGAGGGCTACATGTCAAGAAGTTTTCCACCTATATTTTCTTCTAGAAGTTTATGGTTTTAAATGTTACATTCAAATCTTTAGCCCATTTTAAGTTGTGTGTGTGTGTGATGTTAAATAGTGGTTGAGTTTCATTCTCTTGTATGTGGCTGTCCAGTTTCCCCAATATTGTCTCTGAAAAGGTAATTTTCCCTCCATTGTATTGTCTTGATTTTCTTTTTAATATGAATTGACTGTTTATACATAGGTTTATTTCTGGGCCCTTTATTCTGTTCCATTGATCTGTGAGTCTTTTTTATATGCCAATGCCATTTTGATTACCATAGCTTTGTAATATATTTTAAATCAGAGAGCACAAAGTCTCCAGCTTTGTTCTTCTTTCCCGAGATTCCTTAGGCTACTCTTAGCATGTTCAAGGTCTTTAGTGGTTCTGTACACATTTCAGGATGGTTTGTTTTAAATCTGTGAAAAATGACACTGGAATTTTGACAGGGATTGCATTGAATCTGTACACTATTTGGGTAGTACAAACACTTTAACAGTATTAATATTTATAACTCATGAACACAGAATATCATTTATTTGCATTTTCTTCAATTTCTTTTATCAGTGTCATAGCTTCAGTGTACAAATCTTTCACCTTTTGGTTAAATGATTCCTAGGTATTTTATTCTTTTTGAAGCAATTGTAAATGGGGTTGTTTGCTTGATTTTTCTTTCTAGTTTCTTATTCATGTATAGAAACATGACAGATTTCTTTATACTGATGTAAGATCCTGAAATTTTTCTGAGTAAATTAATTAGTCTTATGTTCTTTGGTGGACTCCTAGGGTTTTCTATATGTAGTATTATATCCTCTGCAAATAGTGACAGTTTTAATTCTTCCTTTCTGATTTGGATGCCTTTCCTTACCTTTTCTTGCCTATATGCTCTGGCTGGGACATCCAATACTATGTGAATTAAAGTGGAAAGAGTGGGCATCCTTGTATTGCCCCTGGTAATCGGGGAAAAGTTTTCAGTTTTTCACCATTGAGTATGGTTTTACCTGTGGGCTTCTTATACATGGCCTTTGTCACATTGTACTTCCCTCTATATCCACTTTGTTGAGAGTTTTTTATCATAAATGGATGTTGAATATTTTCAAATGCTTTTTCTGCATCTATGGAGATGATTGTATTATTTTTTCTTTTTTGTTAATGTGGTATACCACATTGACTGATTTTGATCAATCTTTTACTGAACCATCCTTGCATCCATGGAATAAATCTCACTTGATCATGGTACATAATCCTTTTAGCGTATTGTTGAAAAAGAAGATCATGGCATCCAGTCCCACCATTTCATGGGAAATAGATGGGGAAACAGTGGAAACAGTGTCAGACTTTATTTTTCTGGGCTCCAAAATCACTACAGATGGTGACTGCAGCCATGAAATTAAAAGACGCTTACTCCTTGGAAGGAAAGTTATGACCAACCTAGATAGCATATTCAAAAGCAGAGACATTACTTTGCCAACAAAGGTCCGTCTAGTCAAGGCTATGTTTTTTCCTGTGGTCATGTATGGATGTGAGAGTTGGACTGTGAAGAAGGCTGAGCACCGAAGAATTGATGCTTTTGAACTGTGGTGTTGGAGAAGACTCTTGAGAGTCCCTTGGACTGCAAGGAGATCCAACCAGTTCATTCTGAAGGAGATCAGCACTGGGATTTCTTTGGAAGGAATGATGCTAAAGCTGAAACTCCAGTACTTTGTCCACCTCATGTGAAGAGTTGACTCATTGGAAAAGACTCTGATGCTGGGAGGGATTGGGGGCAGGAGGAGAAGGGGAAGACAGAGGATGAGATGGCTGGATGGCATCACTGACTCTATGGATGTGAGTCTGAGTGAACTCTGGGAGTTGGTGATAGACAGGAAGGCCTGGCGTGCTGCGATTCATGGGGTCGCAAAGGGTCGGACATGACCAAGCAACAGATCTGATCTGATCTGATCTGAAGTCAATTTGCTAATACTTTGAGAATTTTGCACCTGTATTCAGCAGTGATATTGCTCTGTAATTTTCTTGTCTTGTGGCATTCTGGTCTGGTTTCAGTATCAGGGTAATTCTGGCTGTATGATATGAGTTTGAAAGCATTCCCTCCTCCTCTGTTTTTGAAAGAGTTTGAGAATGGCTGGTGTTAATTCTTCTTTGAATATGTGGTAGAGTTTACCAGAGAAGAAATCCAATCCTGGGCTTTTGTTTGTTGAAAGGTTTTTGATTACTGATTTAATTTCCTTATTAGTTATTTGTCTGTTCAGACTTTCTGTTTCTTCAGGATTCAGTCTTGGTAGGTTGTATATTTCTTGGAATGTATCTATTTCTTCTGTTTTGTCCATTTTGTTGGTATATAATTGTTCGTAGTAGTTTCTTATAATGTTTTGAATAACTGCAGTATCAGTTATAGCATCTCTTTCATTTCTGATTTATTTAGGCTTCTCTATATCTCTTGATGAATCTAGTATATAGTTTGTCCATTTTGTTTATCTTTCAAAGAACCAGCATTTACTTTCAATGAATTTTTTTTTCCATGAAGGCGTGGAAATTTAACTATTGCATGAGAATTAGATACTTGAAAGAGGGAAATAAAGGACAGTGAAAAATGATGTGGCCAGATAACCAAGGAATTAAATAATTGGTTCAAAAGGCCTTCATATCCAATACATGCTAAAGACTAGCTGCTGCTGCTGCTGCTGCTAAGTCGCTTCAGTTGTGTCCGACTCTGTGTGACCCCATAGACAGCTGCTACCCTCACTTAATAGAAAACATGTACACCTTTGAGAAGCTCATCAAACTCTGGTCAATGAGTTAAATCTTTAGAAGCAGATTCTACTGGTTTTACACAAACAAAACAATGTAGTATTCATTTCGTTCAATTGGTTTAGAGCAAATTCCTATTCATTTGAACTGAACTGTTGAAATGTTATTCTATCTCAGAAAAACTGCTAAACATTTTAAATTATTTCATTTAACCGTCATTAAAAATCTTCCTAGAGGTAGCATCAGATTTGAAATCCAGCTCTGCTTGACTATGGAGCAGACTTTTGTCAGATATAATATTCTGAGGAATAAATATTATCAGTAGATATGCTGCTAGGAGATTAGGTGAATCCCAATAGGACATGAAGGAATGTTCTGGTTACCTAGGGGAAGAGTGGAGGAGAACTTGTTAAATGCCAAACTGTATGTATAAAAAACTATAGACATATTATTCTCATCCTATGTATAAGGAATATGATCCTCAGTTGATCAGTCACAAAGGTCGAATCAAAATTCAACCACAGTTTTCTGTCTCCTAGGGCAGTGTATCACAAAAATTAAATTGCATAGTTAAGTTGGCTATATTGTTAAAAGGCAGGGTTTGATCGAATAGGTCTAAAGTGTGTCTGGGATTTTTTGTTTCTAACAAACTCCCAAGTGATGAAGGTGTTACTGATTATTTCCCACTTTGAGTAGAAAGATCCTAAAGAGAGTTGAACACTGAGATACTGAAAAGATGATAAATGAAAGATTAACTGTTTTGAGTATTTGGAATCATTACAAAAGGAATTATTGAGTTCTCGTCCTTTATTTCTACTAAAAGATGGCAAAGCTCAGTACACAGAAAGTATCTTTATTCCACTTCTATGAATAGAAACAATCAGAAGATGAACATTAAGTGATAATTAAAACAATAAACCATACCATACCATATTCCACTAGGGCAGTAGGGGTGTTGTGGGAAAATCCTTGAGTCTCAGTAGGTTTCTGCATATGGTTTCCATGTCAGTTCAAGTAGGGGTTAGTGATGCTTTTCTCCTATAAAATAAGAGGTAATCTGGGGTACTGAGGAGGAAGAATGGTGTTTGTATTGTTTTTAAATTAAGAGCTTTATAGTGGCTATGATTGAGTTATTCATATGCAACTGAAGAGTCCATTTTTATTTTTCTTTACTGTGGTTATTATAGTCAAAACCAAGAAACCATTATTTTATTTTTAATTGTAGTTTTTCAGTTTTGTGCATTTCATTTTTTGGAGGGTGGGGGATCAGGAGGGAAGCTGATAGAGTTAACTATGAGTTTTCACCCCAGGGTAGGTGTCTCATTTTGTAGAACTTTTGAAAACTGAAGAAACATACTTTTTCATGAGTTCTTAAAACATTATTTTCTTTTGACCTACCATGTGAAAATACTGGAAGTTGCTAACAATAATAAGTTCATGTCTATGGAAATGGTCTAGATATTATTTAATCAGTCTTGCTAGATGCTGAACAATTCATGAACTTCTTGTTGAAATTCAATAAGCAGTTCATGAATACTTGAAAAAAGAGATTCTGTTTTTTTTAAAAAATCAGAAACTGGTAAGTTCTCTTGGTAACAAATGCTCTCCCATCAAATTCAAAACTGTTATGAAACATCTCAGTTTTAAAACCCATCCTGAGTGCATTCACAGGAGCGAGAATAGACAAGGTGTGACCACAAGGTAATGAAATTCATTTTCTTAGGTGATTTGTAAAACAGGCTCTCTGAACACAATTCCAGAAGAGAATTCTGGAAAAGATTTCAAGCCAGGGTAGCTTCATTATAATTAGCATAGTCTCCCAGAGTGCGTTCTTAGAAGGTCAGCACTCATTGTGGTGTTTGTTAGTAATTGTCTTTGTTATTTTACTGTCACACCTTTTATGTTCAGGATGACACTTTGCAACTAAAAGAATATCGTTCAAAGACCCTTGGAGAGGAGGATGCAAGGAGCCTGGTACACATATGGAATGTAGGAAAAGAAAATAAAATCAAGTTCCTGGTACTATCAGTGTACATTCTTATTCTGTCGTGGGTGCATTTTTAATTGCTCTCCTTAAAAGCTAGTTCCAGAAGCTTTAGAAATAAATAGCTATCTGTCATTATCCTATTACAAGTGAATAGCCTCTGAATCCTGTCCTGTTTTTCAGAAAAGAAAAAAAAGACATTTAGAAATCATTCTAAAATATAGTTTCTACAGATATTTCCTACAGGTAAACTTACTAGCCTGTTAAACATTTGTAATCACACAGAGCCTCAGATATGGAACTGCAAGCATGTTAGCACAGTGTGAAATCTCAGTGCTCAGAAGGTATTCAGCACTCACAGTGAGCTCATTTCCAGCACTGGCGCTGCACCAGCTCTCCAGAGAGCTGAAGCTGCCAGTCCACCCTCCTATCTCCCTTGGAGGAGAATAGGTGGTAGCAACAATTCATGTGGGTGGAAACTGAAGAAATAGAAGGATAAGGTAGAGGAGGAAGGAATGGTGGCTCATGCAAGGCAGTGATAGAGTACATGACATAGCTTGAATTCAATGGGTTTCTGTTCCTGGTTTTAGGCTGATGTGCGCAGCTTCCCCTCCACCCCTCTCCTTTTTAAATTCGCAAAGATAATCCTTACTAAGCACCTGGCTGCCTTGCTCCTATACTGCATCGGTGTCTGTCTCCTTTCATCTGTCATTTTAATGCAAAATCTGAATGCAGTTTCATTGCTTTAAGAGATTTGCTGGGAGCCTACTGATGTTTTTCCAAGAACAAGAACACTTAAAAATACATCTTTGTATCAGAATTTCAAGCACTGGAATAATAAAAGAATGATGACAAGAATAAGCAAATGGTTTGGGGGAAAATCATACTCTACTTTCTGAAAGTAATGGTTAAGAATCCTATTGCTATCATGAAATAAAAGTGAAGTGGCTCAGTCGTGTCTGACTCTTTGTGACCCCATGGACTGTATGTAGCCTACCAGACTCCGTCCATGGGATTTTCCAGGCAAGAATACTGGAATGGGTTGCCATTTCCTTTTTCGGGTGATCTTCCCGACGCAGGGATTGAACCCGGGTCTCCTGCATTGTAGGCAGATGCTTTACCATCTGAGCCGCCAGGAAAGTCCATGAGTTATGATCGCTATCATGAGTCATGATTAAATTGGTACATAATTAAAATAAAGACTAGATTAGGGTAACTGCTATGTTTTCCGTTTCTCTATTCCTCCAAAGGGGTGAAAGTGGTGACAATACGGGAAGTAGACTGATTTGTTTGGGATGGGATGAATAGTCCAATTACACAAATAACACTTGGGTTGGTATGAGGAGAGAGCAAAATAGCCAAGATGTCGTGTTCAAGGTCTCTCACCCCACGTTTTGTAAATAATGACTACGTAACAGCCGAGCTCATTTATAGCACTGGGCATGCGCGTCACAAGGTACTCACTTGGTCACGGGCTACTTTGGGGTAAGCCTGTATGAGCTCCACCTAAAAAAGCAATGGCGTTGCTATGTCCCGTTGGGTCATCCAAGAGACTAGAGAATATAGTATGTCTGCTGCCAGAAGAGAATAACCGCATCTGCAGTTCCCACGGCTCCTTGAGTTTTCTTCCAGCTTCTCCACTCACACCTTGTCTACCATGGGTTCAACAAACAGTACTCACGATGAGATACAGCAAGACAACTGGTACTGTGAACAGGATCAGCAATATATTTGGTTTGGATAAATATTGAAAACTGTGTTGTATCAATATATCAACCTGCTCTTTTCTTCAACAACACAACTTTTAAATCACCTTAGACTGTTCATGTGAATTCAGCTCCCAAGGTAAACTGTTTAAGACTGTATGGAAATACGTAGTATTTCTTAGACACAGTCACATATGTTAAGGCATAAATAAGGCCTATGATCCCTACACACAGGAATGTGTACAACAGAAGTAGTTTCTGTCTGTGGTTACAAACTCATAGGATAGTCCACTATTATCAGTCATTATTTTAGTTGGAGCTATACATAAAACATTTACTTCTTCTTTATTGACTACGCCAAAGCCTTTGACAATGTGGATCACAACAAACTATGAAAAATTCTTAAAGAGATGGAAATACCAGACCACCTGACCTGCCTCCTGAGAAATCTGTATGCAGATCAAGAAGCAACAGTTAGAATCAGACATGGAACAACAGACTGGTTCCAAACTGGGAAAGGAGTACATCAAGTACATCATTGTCACCCTGCTTATTTAACTTATCTGCAGACTATATCATGCGAAATGCCAGGCTGGATGAAGCACAAGCTAAATCAAGATTGCCAGGAGAAATATCAGATATGCAGATGACACCACCCTTATGGCAGAAAGCAAAGAACTAAAGAGCCTCTTGATAAAATTGAAAGAGGAGAGTGAAAAACCTGGCTCAAAACTCAACATTCAAAAAACTAAGATCATGGCATCTAGTCCCATCAGTTCATGGCAAATAGATGGGGAAACAACGGAAACAGTGAGAGACTTCGTTTTCTTGGGCTTCAAAATCACTGTAGAAGGTGACTGCGGCCATGGAATTCAAAGACGCTTGCTCCTTGGAAGGAAAGCTATGACCAACCTAGACAGCATATTAAAACATTTGCCAACAAATGTCCATCTAGCCAAAGCTATGGTTTTTCCAGTAGTCATGCATGGATGTGAGAGCTGGACTATGAAGAAAGCTGAGTACTGAAGAATTGATGCTTTTGAACTGTGGTGTTGGAGAAGACTCTTGAGAGTCCTTTGGACTGCAAGGAGATCCAACTGGTCCATCCTAAAGGAAATGAATCCTGAATATTCATTGGAAGGACTGATGCTGAAGCTGAAACTCTGATACTTTGTCAACCTGATGCAAAGAACTTACTCACTGGAAAAGATCCTGATGCTGGGAAAGATTAAAGGCAGGAGGAGAAAAGGGTGACAGAGGATGAGATGATAGGATGGCATCACCAACTCAATGGACATGAGTTTGAGTAGGCCCCGGGAGTTGGTGATGGACAGGGAAGCCTGGCGTGCTGCAGTCCGTGGGGTCGCAAAGAGTCAGACATGACTGAGCGACTGAACTGATACACAAAACAAGATGGGAAGATATGAACCCTTAAAGACTCCAGTTCTTTGAAGTTCTGAAGGTGATCACACAAATGGTCACTCAGTCAGGTCTGTGTCAAAGGCCTGCACCATGAATCAGAGCCTCCAGTTATTTGATGTGCTCACTTCCCTTTATTATATGTGAAATCTTACATACAAAAAGAGGGGCCACAACTGTCCAGGAATGGACAGTTAAATATAAACATAGAAAAATGGTTATCAATTTGAACATACACCTAATTCTTCCAGGAATTTTGGTCAAATCATAATGTGAAATTTTTGGAATTAAAAAAATTATTACGCATGGTAGAAATGCCCAACTAGGCGGACAATTCAGGATGCTTTGGGGAATTCTCCATTACAAGTGTGGGTATAGACACGGGCTTATTTCATTTTGATAAGATGGTAAGACTAAAGTGTTTTTACAAGTTCCACATTTCAAGTGTGTTCTAAAATCTGTGCTATAGAACAAATGTGAAAATAGACTAATTCTAAAATTATATTCCTGTTGCTCTTACTGCACAGATCTACTTTTGAAAATAATTAGGCTGCTTAATATCTTGAAAACTTACATTGAGAAATCTCATGAATAAAATATTCACCAGGATTTCCATTTGACGATGTGTGAAGTAATGGATCTCAGTACTATATTTTTGTCACAAGATTGTAGTCTCATATTTGATAAAGATTTTTCAAAATACAGACTAAAGATCATTGATATACATTATTAGTTTAGCTATGTTGAACACTGTCAAATCATCATAGAGTCTTATAAAAATTGATTCAGCTAAAGATCTGGCTCTTATATAGAAGATTATAGTTAAATCTAAACTCTTAAAAACTCTCAATGGATTGCCTCATATTAGACACAGAAAATATATTTTGGTTTTAGAGAATTTAACTATTTTAAGACAGCCTATCTAAATATTTTCATAGCTTTCAGTATATACCTTTTTGTGTGTGTGAGGTAGTATGTACTATTGATTAAGATCATGGGACATGGATTCACTCTGTGGTCCACCACTTACTTGATTTTGGGGCCTGGCTTTTTGAATCTCATAAAATCAAAGTCTTTCTTTTCAGATTTATTAAATGGAGATGACAAAAAATTATCTCATAGGAATTTTTGTGGAGATTGAAATAATTTAGGATAGTTTAGGATAAATAATTTAGGATAGCGAACATCAGATTAGATGCAAACTCACTATAGAAAATCATTGTACTATGTTGGAAAATCTATATATGCCTCTTAATAACTGTCCAGACTTTCAGGGTTGCAAGGTACCAGTAGTAAACCTTGAAAGAACACATTTGGCAGTTATATGACTTGAACTAAGTGATCTCTAGTATCAACAGATGTATTGACCTAAAATCAGGAAATTTAATGAGTTCATACTGAAAAAGAAATTGAGGCAATCTAAGATGTAAAGAAAAGCAAGAGAGAAATACAATTTCATTTCCATAAACTTCAAATAAAAAAAATGTTAGAGATATTTAAGATGAAATCTTACCCACCATCAATAAGAATAGGAAGAGATGGAGAAAAAAGGAGAGACTAGCTATTTCATGAGTTGGCTATTCATACTGGAAGTTTTTCATCTTCAGGTCAGTAAATCAAATATGACCTCAGACAGTGCAGAGGACTCTAAATATACTGGTTGCTCCTGTTGTGAAAAAGACAAGAGTATAATTAAGCTCTCATCCATCCAGGTCTATACCAGACTCGGCTCACTCATGGATGAGTCACAGCTCTGATGCGCTGATTGCCCTCGGCAGAGCCAAAGCAGTGATTAAATGCTCAGAGCTTAGGAGCTGGAGGGAACCTCTGCATTAATTCTCCTTCATGCTTAAATTGAGGCTGATTCTGGAGGATATCCAGTGATTGCTAGGGATTTGGGATGGTCTTCTGCAAACCATCCACAATCACTGACGCCAACAGGCTCTCCATTGAGCAGATGAAGTGCAGACCGAGGAGCTCTTGGACAAATTTGTTTTTCATATATAATGAATGTTTTCAAATATAAATTATTAATTGTACTTTAAAAGTTGACTGTATAAAATGAATTTTCAGTTAACCTATGCTCCAAATGGTCTGCAACATATAAACAACTAAACAAAAACATTTCTTTACTCAACATATGACAAAAGCTTATTCCTTTGTATAAAACATTGCTTTTTTCCCTCCCGGATTCTGTATCATAATCAGTTCAGTTCAGTTCAGTTCAGGCGCTCAGTCGTGTCCAACTCTTTGCGACTCCATGAATCACAGCACCCCAGGCCTCCCTGTCCATCACCAACTCCTGGAGTTCACTCAAAGTCACGTGGATGTATCATAATGCTGCTGCTGCTGCTGCTAAGTCGCTTCAGTCGTGTCCGACTCTGTGCAACCCATAGACGGCAGCCCACCAGGCTCCCCCGTCCCTGGGCTTTTCCAGGCAAGAACACTGGAGTGGGTTGCCATTTCCTTCTCCAATGCATGAAAGTGAAAGTGAAGTCGGTCAGTCGTGTCCGACCCTCAGCGACCCCGTGGACTGCAGCCTACCAGGCTCCTCCGCCCATGGGATTTTCTAGGCAAAAGTACTGGAGTGGGGTGCCATTGCCTTCTCCGATGTATCATAATACTTAACTCTTATTTTGTCACATGAGAAGACTTTATTGTATAACAAAAATCCTTTCTAAACTGCACAAAATAATATATTTTAAAGCAATTGGCCCAGAAGATTATAGTGGATACTGATTACTGATGGGGCAGGATGATGCCACTTGAGTCACCAGCTTAAGGTTTGAATATCAAGATCATCTAAAAATTATCCTTGCATTTTTGTGTATCTAAGTTATTTATAAATAGTCATGCATTATGAATCCAGCTGTGCATACAGAAAAATTCAATTCCAAATTTGTGCACAAATTTGGAGTTGTTATTGAGTTATAGAGCACCTACCATATTAAATATATGAGGAGGATTGTACTTAACCCATAGCCACTGTTCATTGCTCAAAGTGAATATAGTTGGGGGAGTTTTAAGGACAGAATGTGTATATTTAAAATGACACATAGATTTGATTCTGGAGATGTATATACTTTTATTATTTTATTTTTTTAAATTTTTGGCTGTGCTGGGTCTTCATTGTTGCACGGGCTTTTCTCTAGTTGCAGCAAGTGGTGGCTCCTCTCTAGTTGCAGCATGCAGGCTTCTCATTGCTGTGGCTTCTCTTGTTGCAGAGCAGGGACTCTGCAGTGGCTTGTTGCAGAATAGGGACTCTAGAGCAAGCAAGCTTCAGTAATTGTGGCTAACGGGCTCAGTAGTTGTGGCTCCCAGGTTCTAGAGCATAGACTCCATAGGTGAGGCACACCGGACTTTCTTGTTCCACAGCATGTGGGACCTTCTTGGATCAGGGATCAAACCCATGTCTCCTGCATTGGCAGGTAGATTCTTTACCATTGAGCCACCAGGCTAGCCTCAGGTTCTATATTCTTTTAACCAAAGATATATTGAATGACAGATTGAATGATTGACTTTTTATGCAGTTGTTCTTGTTCAGTCACTAAGTCATGTATGACTCTTTGTGACCTCATGGACTGTCACATGCCAGGCTCCTCCATCTTCCACTGTCTCCAAGAGTTTGCTCAAATTAACATACATGTGGCATCTGGTCCCATCACTTCATGGGAAATAGATGGGGAAAGGGTGGAAACAGCGTCAGACTTTATTTTTGGGGGCTCCAAAATCACTGCAGATGGTGACTGCAGCCATGAAATTAAAAGACGCTTACTCCTTGGAAGAAAAGTTATGACCAACCTAGATGGCATATTGAAAAGCAGAGACATTACTTTGCCAACAAAAGTCCATCTAGTCAAGGCTATGGTTTTTCCAGTGTATGGATGTGAGAGTTGGACTGTGAAGAAAGCTGAGCACCGAAGAATTGATGCTTTTGAACTGTGGTGTTGGAGAAGACTCTTAAGAGTCCCTTGGACTGCAAGGAGATCCAACCAGTCCATTCTGAAAATCAGCCCTGGGATTTCTTTGGAAGGAATGATGCTAGAGCTGAAACGCCAGTACTTTGGCCACCTCATGTGAAGAGTTGACTCGTTGGAAAAGACTCTGATGCTGGGAGGGATTGGGGCAGGAGGAGAAGGGGACGACAGAGGATGAGATGGCTGGATGGCATCACTGCCTCGATGGGCATGAGTCTGAGTGAACTCCGGGAGTTGGTGATGGACAGAAAAGCCTGGCGTGCTGCGATTCATGGAGTCGCAATGAGTCGGACAGGACTGAACTGAACTGAACTGAAATCCATGATGCTATTTAAACATCTTATCCTCTGCTGCCCTCTTCCCCTTTTGCTTTCAATCTTTCCCAGCATCATGGTCTTTTCCAGTGAGTCAGCTCTTCGCATTAGCTAACCAAAGTATTGAAGCTTCAGCAACCATCCTTCCAATGAATATTCAGAGTTGATTGCCTTTAGGATTGACTGGTTTGATCACCTTGCTGTCCAAAGGAATTTCAAGAGTCTGCTTCAGCACCACAATTTGAAAGCATCAATTCTTTGGTGCTCAGCCTTCTTTATGATCCAACTCTCACATCTGTACATGACTACTGGAAAAACCATAGCTTTGACTATGCAGACCTTTGTCGGCAAAGTGATGTCTCTGTTTTTTAATATGATGTCCAGGTTTATCATAGCTTTCCTTTCAAAGAGCAAGCAGCTTTTAATTTTATGGCTGCACCCGCTGTCTGCAGTGATTTTGGAGCCCCCAAAAATAAGAACTGTCACTGCTTCCAATTTTTCCCTGTCTGTTTGCCAGGAAGTGATGGGACTGAATGCCATGATTTTAGCTTTCTGAATGCTGAGTTTTAAGTCAGCTTTTTCATTTTCCTCCTTCACTGTTATCAAAAGGCTCTTGAATTCCCCTTCATTTTCTGCCATTAGAGTGGTATCATCTGCATGTCTTAGGTTGTTGATATTTCTCCTGACAGTCTTAATTCCAGCTTGTGATTCATCTAGCCCAGCATTTTTACATGATGTACACTGCATGTAAGTTAAATAAGCAGGGTAACAATATAAAGCCTTGATGTACTCCTTTCCAAATTTTGAACCAGTCTGTTGCTCCATGTCTGGTTCTAACTGTTGCTTCTTTTTCCAAATAGGGATAATTTTACTTTTTTCCTTTGTGATTTGGATGCCTTTTATTACTTTTTCTTGTGTACTTGCTCTGGCTAGGGTTTCCCATACTATGACAATAAAAACAGCACATGTGGACATTTTTGTCTTATTCCTGATCTTAGAGGAAAAGTTTTCAGGTTTTAGCCTTGAGTATGATGTTAGCTGTGGACTTCTCATATATAGCCTGTTATTATGTTGAGGTACATTTGCTCCATATCCCCATTTATTGAGAGTATTTATCATAAATGAATGTTGAATTTTGTTAGATGCTTTTTATGCATTTATTGAGATGGTCATGTCATTTTCATTTTTCATTTTGTTAATGTGATGTATCCCATTAATTGATCTGTAGATATTGAACTATCTTTGATCCTCAGAATAAATCCTACTTGATCATAGTGTATGATCCTTTTAATGTATTGTTGAATTTAGTTTGCTAAAATTTTGTTGGGGATTTTTAGTTTGTATTCAAAAAAGATATTATCATTTAATTTTCTTTTCTGTGGTATCCTCATCTAGTTTTGGTATTAGAATAATGCTGCCCTTGTAATGTGCATTTGGAAGAATTCCCTTCTATTTTTGGAGGAGTTTGAGAAGAATTAATTCTTATTTGGTATTAGAATACTTTTGGTATTCTTGCTTGGTATTAATTCTTATTTGAATGTTTGATAGAATACATGAGTGAAACTGTCTGGTTCTGGAGTTGTTTTGTTGGGAGTCAGTCTTTTTATTTTTTTTTATTACTGATTCACTCTCCTTGCTAGTAAGCAGTCTGTTCAGATTTTCTTTCTTCGTGTTTCAGTTGAAAAGGCTGTACGTTTCTGGGAATGTATGCATTCATTTTACAAAGCTCAATTTTGGTATATAAATGTTTATAGTAGTCTCTTATCCTTGATCTGTGATATCTATTGTAATGTCTTCTCTGTGATTTCTGATTTTACTTATTTAGCCCTCTCTCTTTATATTGGTGAATCTAGCTGATAGTTTGTCTATTTTGTTTAATTTTCCCAAAAAAACCCAGCTCTTGGTTTCACTGGTTTTTCTCTGTTGACTTTTTTAGTCTCTATTTTATTTATTTCTGTTCTGGTGTTTGTTTTTTCTTTTCTTTTCATATGGGCTTTCATTTCTTTTTCTAGTTCCTTGAAGAGTAAACTTCAGATGTTTATTTGAGATTTTTCTTGTTTCCTGAGCTGAACATGTATTGCTAGAAATTTTCCTCTTAGAACTACTTTTGCTGCATTCCCATTAATTTTGTTATATTGCATTTTCATTTTCTTTTTTCTCAAAATTATTTTTATTTCTCTTTTGTTTTCCTCTTTGATTCTTGGTCGGATGAATAACTCAGTTGGATGTTATTTAACCTGTATATATTTGATAAATTTTCCGTTTTCTCCTTGTAATTTATTTTTAGTTTCACACTCTTAAGGTCAGAAAAAATCTTTGATATAATTTCAGTCTTCTTAAAATTATTAAGATTTGTTTTGTGGCCTAGTGTGTGATCCTTCCTGAAGAAGGTTCCCTGTGTGCTTGAAAATATAAGTATTCTGCTGTTTGGGGAGGAAACTCTGTGTGTGTGTGTGTGTGTGTGTGTGTGTGTGTGTATTTATATATTTATTAAGTCTGTCTGGTCTAATGTGACACTTAAGTTGATGTTTCCTTGTTGATTTTATGTGCAGATGATCTGACCATTGGTGTAAGGAGAGTTATATATCCTTTAAAACTATATATTTAAATTCTAAACTTATTCTTATTTATACTTACCTTGAAAAAGGAGGTATATAGAACTGTCTAAGGTTAAGAGTACAAGATATAATAATATTAGTAAGAAAGCTAAAAGAAAATGTACTTCAGTGATTAATGGAAATTATGGGTATATTTAATTCATCTGCTTTATATATATATCTGTGTGTGTGTATATATATATATATTTTAATAGCTTATGATTAGTCTTTGACTTTCTGTGGTCCAATGTATTGACAACCTCAAAAATCTAAAAAATCAGAACCAACATCTGATGAAATTTCCAACAAAATTTATGAAAAAAATTTATTCTCTCCTCCTTCTCTCATAAGTACCAGATTAATTTCTTCTCTCTCATATACAGCTGTATTTCAGTTTGCTTTTAGGAGTGAATTTACATGCTTTACTCAAGGATTGTTTCTACCCCCGTATGTTATTTAACTGAAAAGGCAATCTTAATTAGCAGAAACTTATTTATTAAAAGCTTATTAATGTTTCCTTAAAATTTTTACCTTTCAATGAGAGCTACAAAATGAGAAATAACATAGAATTTTTTTCTATTAATGTCTAATTATAGAGCATAATGTGAAAGTAATTTAATTTGCATGTCACATCTGGAACACAATAAAAATTGCATAACCATATGGAAAATTATCATTTGAATTAAAATGTGCAAATAAATCAAAATACTTAAACTATGCATATATGGCTTAAACTTACTTAAGTTAGTTTGAGACACTAAAAGGATATTTAAAAACTCAATTTTAACTCTATTTAGTGAAATAATGCAACATGAGTACATTAATTCCTTTAATTTGGGACTTAAATGTATCTCTTTATAGACATCATTAATTTCTAGGTCTTGTTTTCATATCATGTCTTTCTTCATTTTTTCTCTTATTTAAAACTTATAACAAAGTTTAAGTTTTCTTTTATTTATTCAGATTTCTAACTCTCTAGTAAAAGTCATAACATCATCAACTGATATTCATGTATATAGCTCACTACATTTTGTCTAGTGGAAGAGAATCATGTTTATTTTAATAAACAGTTAAATAATGCTACATACATATATAATATATATATATCACAAACTACTATGTTAATCTTAAAATTCTGTGGAAGAATATTGGATGATAAGGGAAAATGTTTTTTAAATCATCTAAAATAAACAAAAGCAAGATACAATACTTCCATAATCATAAGTAATTCCAATTTCAAATGTAAATATATATATGAACATATAAAATGCTGGAAATTAATACACCAAAATAATATTATATATGCTGAGGGTTTGGGGAGCTAGAAAGTGAGATTAGATATAATATTGTTTTTATTCCTCATATCTTTCTCTATTTCACAGAATTTCTATGAAATTCATTTAGTCATGTTTTAAAATATATTTTGATTAATGGAATTATTTTTGAAATTAGCAGTATTTAAATTCTTAAAAGTCATTGCCTTACTTCATTCATGTGTAATCTGATACTGTGCCCAGTCTGATATATTGTGCCCTCAGACAACTATGTACCTGTTATTACTCTATCAGAAATGTAAAATATAGCAAAATACCTTGTTTACTATTGCAAACTGAGGAAAGTTAATTACTCCATCATCTCTCAGTTATATTCCCGATTGAAAATTGTATATACTGAATACAAAAAACAGTGGTGGGAAAAAAACTCTAGCCAGTCACCTTCAGAGTAATTCAATATGATGATCATGCCAACAAAATTTTAATCTCTGAAGTGCTGGATTCTAGTTTAAGCCAAAAATATAAATTTTAAAACAAGGTTGATAGAGCACAAGATAAAATAATATTTTGATTTTACCTTTTAAACCTTAGTGTGGGCTTCAAATCAGTACACAGAATTTTTTTCAATTTATATGTATTTTTTCCTTTGTGAAAGTAATAAATTTTGAAAGGTTCTATAAAACATAAGTGTCTTTTGATACACTGATAAAACAAAGCTACAAAGAGCATACCCCATGGACAAGACCCAATTGAGCATGAGTTTTAAGTGTAATCTTAGCTGACATTCATCTCAAATTCTCTCCTACTTTGTCATTACACTATTACAGGTCCAAGTCTGAGTGGGCCATAAATCATAGGTTCTCTAATTCTGTCTGAAAACTCAAGGCTGATTTATTTAAATTTATCTGAAATCCCAAGGCCCTTAGAGAATGGATTATAAAATAGAGATGTATGGTTCTCTGAAAGCTAGCCAACATTGCGCTATGGTCTATAAAACTTTATACCTGCTCCAGTCTTTTAACTTATTCTCTATTTCAGATTAGAAAGTTATAAAAAACAAAAAACTCCATTTTATTGAAAATCTTCAACCCCTCCTGATTTACTCATACAAAATTTCACTTAAACTGACTTAAGAAGCCTTCCAAGATAATGCCAACTATTCACTTAATAAAATATTCTATTCAAGAATTCTACCCGGGAGTTTTGGAGATGGTTTTATCTTTGCTATGTATATTGAGATTCTAGACCATTAGGTAAATTCTCTAGTGTGTTATATGGCTCATTGCCAGATTCCTATTGCCTAGTTTGCCATGCTGGTATTTTCTCATTCACTATTCATGGATTTAGCAGGAAAATGACATGTGTACATAAACTGAATTACTGCCATCCTTTGTTATATTTACATCTTTAAGTATTTAATTCTCAAAACAGAAGATTTTGCTCCTTTAGATAGCATCCAGAAGAAACCAAGGATGAAAAATCTCATAAGAAACTATGAACAAATCTGAGATTGTCTATCTGGTTTATATATTTATACCTGAAATACTCCTATTTGAATCTTTGATCCAAATTTAAAATCTTTTGTTAAACAAATATTTATATAAAAAGTAATACCAGTTGTTTTGTAGTTCATTTTGTGCCTCAGTAAAACAAAAATTTATTAACTTCTAAGTCTCCAAAAAGCGTTGTTTTTCCTTACCTCTACATATACTTTTAAAATTTGAGTTAATAATTTACTCTAATAAAAGAAAATATAATTTAAAACTTAATTGCCAAAATTACCTACTAAGGCACATATGTTAGCCAAATAAGCATCTTTTCCATCTAAAATCATCTGAAAGATGAAAATTTCAGAATTTATAAGGCTTACCTCCATTAAGAATTTCTCTTATTAAAAGAAATCCAAATAAATTGTTCTCATAAAAGTTTCAGAATTATGTTAGTTGTAGGAACTCTTCACACGTTACAGGAATTCAATGTTTTCATTTTGTAAGAGTACTGTTTTAGTGCTTATATAATACCTTGGCTGATTTCCTCCTGTGAGGTCAATGTGGGGTGATAAATAGAAAACTCTCATTAATGGAAAACAAAACAAACAAAAAAACACACCAAGCTTCTAGTGTTCTGTTTTGAAGTAGTGTGTTTTATCAAGGTTTGGAGGACAAGGCAGGGTGTAGAATTTTGGGCTTGGGGCATTGCAGTGCTGCAAAAACATAAAACTGAAAAAAAGAACAAATGGGATTATGTTGTTGCTTCTCCTTGCCAATGACTTTGGGCAAATGGTGCCTACCTGACATTGGCAATGACCTAGGGTACTCTCGGGGATTTGTTTGGAGTAAAATTGGAAGTCCTATGTATTTAAGAATGTGATAAAAATAGATTAAAATAACCAAATTTATGCAATTCTTCCCCACCCATCCTTTTCTTAACTTAATGGACTGATTAAAGCTAAATAGGATCTCCTCCTAAAGTTGTCTTGTTGGGAGAAAGGATAAGTCTTTTCTGATTCTAGGTAGTAAAAAGTGAGTTGCCTCTGGTTCTCTGATGACTCTGAGTCTTCAACCTCAGGGTTCATTTGCTGTTTTTCCC
Organism: Bos mutus; assembly: GCF_027580195.1. NCBI lineage: Eukaryota > Metazoa > Chordata > Mammalia > Artiodactyla > Bovidae > Bos > Bos mutus. Next base: position 64,088,675 of record NC_091621.1, on the reverse strand, counting down.
TCAGCTATTTGGAGCTGTCATTGCCTTCCCACATCATTGACAAATAGCAAATATTCTGAAGGCAAATGAGCTCCCTGGGCAATATAAAATCAAAAATCAACCTCTCCCAACACACCATTTGTTAAATGTCCTTTATTCTGGAGGTAATCTCAAACTAATAGATGAAATCACACAAACTCTTTTATCCTCCATCCATAGAATAATTCATTATTACTGGTCCAGAAAAATATTACAAGGCTTATCAAGAACAGTAAAAGGAACCAATTAGTCATAAATAGCCAGTGTGAAAAGAAAAGATAAAGTAAAAAATGAATTTTTTTCAGTTGAAGAAATACCCCAAACCACAAAGCAAAGAAAAACTGGTGCATAACATCAGTATGAATTAAACCTAATTAATTGTCACAGATAAGGTTTACCATGATAAATCAGAAATTCAAAGCAAAATGGAAAACAAAATATTCATGAAATTAATTGAAGAAAACAGAAAATCAACTAAAAAATAAATTTTGAGATGAAAGTATCCACAGGAGAGAAAATATGACTGAATACACACTGATAGATACAGAAAATAAAGGAATAAAAATGAAATCTGAGAGAAAAGATTAAATTATGAAAAAAAAAGATACAGGAGATCCAACATACTTAAAATCAGAAAAAGAAGATCTAGAAACAAAACAATAATAGAACTAAATGTTAAAAATTCTGACATAAAAGAACACCTGCCCTTTTTATTAAAACTGTCTATCTTTGTTCCTACAAAAATTAACTTGAAAGGGTCAAGTCCAAAATATATCAAGGTAAGGTGAAACTAAGTTACTTAGAAAATGAAGAAATTCATATGAATAAAACTTCTTGTGTGAAGTGTCTGTTCAAAACTTTTCCTGTTGTTTAAACTAGGTTGATTCACTTTTTATTGAGTTATGAGTTATTTATATGTTCTATATTAAAATATTTTATCATATTTTTAAAAATTTGTTTATTTTTAAAAGAAGGATAATTGATTTACAGTATTGTATTGGTTTCTACCAAACATCAGTATGAATCAGCCATAGGTTTACCCATGTCCCCTCCCACTTGAACATCTCTCCCACCTCCCTCCCCATCACACCCATTTACCTTGTTAAGGAGCCCCAGTTTGATTTCCCTGAGTCATACAGCGATTTCCCTTTGGCTATCTATTTTACATATGGTAATGCATGTTTCCATGTTATTCTGTCCATACCTTTCCTTCCTCCCCCTGAAGCCATGCCCATAAGTTTGTTCACACTGTCTGTGTTTCCATTCCTGTTCTGCAGATAGGTTCATCAATACCATCTCTCTATATTCCATATATGAGACTTATGTGTTAGTATGATATTTGCTTTTCTCTTTATGACTTACATCACTCTGTATAATAGGCTTTAGGTTCATCTGCCTCATTAGAACTGACTCAAATGCATTCCTTGTTATGGCTGAGTAATATTCCATTGTATACACATGCCACAGTTTCTTTATCCATTCACCTGTTGAGGACATCTAGGTTGCTTTCATGTACTAGCTATTGTAAATACAGCTGTAATGAACGTTGGGGTACATGTGTCTTTTTCAATTTTGGTTACCTCAGGGTTTATGCCTAGTAGTGGGATTGTTGCATAATATGGTGGTTTTATTCCTAGCTTTTTAAGGAATCTCCATGTTGATCTCTACCAGTTCAGTTCAGTCACTCAGTCATGTCCGACCCTTTGCGACCCCATGAATCTCAACACACCAGGCCTCCCTGTCCACCACCAACTCCCGGAGTCCACCCAAACTCATGTCCATTGAGTCCGTGATGCCATCCAATTATCTTCTCCTCTTTCATCCCCTTCTCCTCCTGCCCTCAATCTTTCTCAGCATCAGGGTCTTTTCAAATGAGTCAACTCTTCGCATCAGGTGGCCAAAGTATTGGAGTTTCAGCTTCAATATCAGACCTTACAATAAACACCCAGGACTGATCTCCTTTAGGATGGACTGGTTGGATCTCCTTGCAGTCCAAGGGACTCTCAAGAGTCTTCTCCAACACCACAGTTCAAAAGCATCAATTCTTCAGTGCTCAGCTTTCTTTATAGTCCAACTCCCACATCCATACATGACTACTGGAAAATCTCCATAGTGGCTGTATGCACTGTATGTACATTCGTACATTCCCACCAACAGCAAGAGCTTTCCATTTTCTCCACACTCTCTCCAGCATTTATTGTTGATAGATTATTTTGATGGTGGCCATTCTGACCAGAGGTGATATCTCATTGTAATTTTGAATTGCATTTCTCTAATAATGAGCACTCTTATGGCAGAAAGTGAAGAGGAACTAAAAAGCCTCTTGATGAAAGTGAAAGAGGAGAGTGGAAAAGTTGGCTTAAACCTCAACATTCAGGAAACTAAGATCATGGCATCTGGTCCCATCACTTCATGGCAAATAGATGGGGAAACAGTGGAAACAGTGTCAGACTTTATTTTGGGGGGCTCCAAAATCACTGCAGATGGTGATTGCAGCCAGGAAATTAAACGACGTTTACTCCCTGGAAAGAACGTTATGACCAACCATTAAAAAGCAGAGACATTACTTTGCCAACAAAGGTCTGTCTAGTCAAGGCTATGGTTTTTCCAGTGGTCATGTATGGATGTGAGAGTTGGACTGTGAAGAAAGCTGAATGCCGAAGAATGGATGCTTTTGAACTGTGGTGTTGGAGAAGACTCTTGAGAGTCCCTTGGACTATAAGAAGATCCAACCAGTCCATCCTAAGGGAAATCAGCCCTGGGTGTTCATTGGAGGGACTGATGTTGAAGCTGAAACTCCAATACTTTGGCCACCTCATGCAAAGAGTTGTCTCGTTGGAAAAGTCTCTGATGCTGGGAGGGAGGAGGAGAAGGGGACAACAGAGGATGAGATGGCTGGATGGCATTGCCGACTCGATGTACATGAGTTTGGGTAAACTCCCAGAGTTGGTGATGGACAGGGAGGCCTGGCGTGCTGAGATTCATGGGGTCACAAAGAGTCGGACACAATTGATCAACTGAACTGAACTGAATAATGAGCAATGTTGAGATCTTTTCATGAGTTTGTTAACCATCTGTATGTCTTCTTTGGAGAAATGTCTGTTTAGGTATTTTCCCCACTTTTTGCTTGGGTTGTTTGTTTTTCTGGTATTGAGCTATATGAACTGCTTGTATTTTTTTTTTTTAATTAATCCTTTATCAGTTGTTTCATTTGCTATTATTTTCTCCAATTCTGAGGGTTATCTTTTCACCTTATTTATAGTTTCCTTTGCTGTGCAAAAGCTTTTAGCTTTAATTAGGTCCCACTTGTTTATTCTTGTTTTCATTCCCATTACTCTAGGAAGTGGGTCATAGAGGATCTTGCTGTGATTTATGTCATCGAGTGTTCTGCCTATGTTTTCCTCTAAGAGTTTTACAGTTTCTGGTCTTACATTTAGATCTTTGATCCATTTTGAGTTTATCTTTGTGTATAGTGTTAGGAGTGTTCTAATTTCATTTTTTTACACATAGCTGTCCAGTTTTCCCAGCAGCATTTATTGAAGAAAATATCTTTGCCCCATTGTATATTCTTGCCTGCTCTGTCAATAGTAAGGTATCCATAGATGCATGAGTTTATCTCTGGACTTTCTATCTTGTTCCATTGGTCTATATTTCTATTGTTCTGCCATTACCATACTGTCTTGATGACTTGATGTCTTGATGACTTGATGTCTTGATGACTATAGCTTTGTAGTATAGTCTGAAGTCAGGAAGGTTGATTTCTCCAGCTCCATTCTTCTCTCTCAAAATTGCTATGGCTGTTCAGTCTTTGTGTTTCATATGAACTATGAATTTTTTTTTTTTTGCTCTAGTTCTGTAAATGCCATTGGTAATTTGATAGGCACTGCATTGAATCTATAGATTACATTTGTTAGTATCGTCATTTTCACAATATTGATTCTTCCAACCCAGGAACATCAAATATCCCTCCACCTGTTTATGTTGTCTTCTTTTCTTTTATCAGTGTCATAGTTTTCTGTATACAGCTCTTTTGTCTCCTTAGGTAGGTTTATTCTTAGGTATTTTATTCTTTCTGTTTCAGTGGTAAATGAATTGATTCCTTAATTTCTTTCTGAAATTGTTAGTGTGTAGGGATTCTATGTACTGATTTTGTATCCTGCCACTTTGCTAAATTCACTGATTAGCTCTAGTGGTTTTCTGATGATATCTTTAGGGTGTTCTATGTATAGTATCATTCCATCTGCAAATAGCGAGAGTTTTACTTTTCCAATCTAGATTCCTTTTATTTCTTTTTCTTCTCTGACTGCCATAACTAGGACTTCCAAATCCATGTTGAATAAATATTTTATCAGATTTTTGTTTTCAAATCTTTTCTCCCAGTTTATAGTTTGTATTTTTGCATGTCACACTTGAAATGTGACAAGTGTGACTAGAAAACTGAAGTTTATAATATTTTATTTTTAATATTTATTTGTTTAATTGAAGTATAGTTCATTTACAATGTTGTGTTAGATTCAGGTGTACATTAAAGTGATTCAGTTATATATGTATATATTCCTTTTCAGATTGTTTTCCCTTATAGGTATTATAAAATATTGAGGAGAATCACCTGTGTTATACAGTAAGTCCTTGTTAGTTATGTATTCTAACTCCCTTGTTAGTTATGTATTCTAATCCCAAACTCCTTATTTATCCCTCCTCTCTTCATCATAACTATGTTTGTTTTCTATGTTTGTTGGTCTATTTCTGAGAAAACGGAATTTTAAAAAATTCTAGTAATTTTGTTTAAATAGAATAGACAAAAGAAGTTGTATGAATGCCCAGCCAGTGCAGTAAAAGATACTCAACACCATTACGTATTTGGGAAATACAAATTTAACTATGTAATGCTATTATAACTACACTACTATGGGTAAAATGAAAGAAATTGGTAACAAGTACCTGTGAGAAAGTAGAACTGGAATGCTCAAATATTACTGGTATGGTTTCCACATTAGTATATATTTTGCCAGTTCATTTATATAAAGGTAAACACACACTTCACACATGTGTGTTTACCAGTAATCCTAGGGTATTCATGAAGGAGAAAGAATATATGTCCACTCAAAAACTTGTACATGATAGATTGATTAACAGTTGGCTGTGCCATGTGGCTTGAAATATCTTAGTTCCCCAATCAGGGATCAAACTTGTGCCCACTGCTTTGGGAGCATGGGGTCTTAACCATGGGACCAGCAGGACTGCGATATTTAAAATAAATAGCTATCAAGGAAAAAATAAAAGCAGTCACAAAACAGAAAAAGACTTGCATGTGAAAGTTCATTAAGTTTTATTCATAAAGCCTACAAACTAAACAGCCCAAATGTCCGTCAACTGGTGAACGGGTAAAGAAATCGTGCTTAGTAAAACAAAGAAGCTTGAGATTAAAAAAAAAAATCATCTGCTACATAATTTTGCTTATATAAAATTCCACAAAGGCACATTTAATAATCACTAATTGCCAAGCTTGAAGTGGATGTGTGGAGGGGAATTACTGCAAAAAAGCATGATGTAATCTTGGGATGATAGAGATGTTCTATGTAGTCATTATAGTGGTAGTTATATGACTACATATATTTGTCTCAAAATTTAATACAATTCCCTTAAAATTGACTATAATTGAGCCTATACCTCAATTAGACTGATTATAGTTTCCATAGAAATGAATGATTGTAAAAAACAGTACTTATAAAAACCTGCAGAATTCAGCAAAACACATGCTTTATGGAAATCTTATAGCCTTAAATATTTATATGAGAATGGTAGGGACATCAGAATAAATGAATTCAACATGTATCAGAAAAAAATTTAATTATTATAGAATATACCCCAAAGAAAAGAAAAAAGAGTAAAAGAAAAAGAAAATGGTGATATATTAAAAAAAAAAGTCACGAAATCCATCAGAAACTAAAATGTTGGCAAGATGACTTAGATTTTCCTTGGTGAGTTTTTTGGTGCTTATTACATTATTAAATTTATTAACATTATTAAAACATACAAAAATAACCAAACAAAAGTGCACTGAGTACTGACAACAATAATGTGTTTAATGAACTAGAATTTATTACTCATCTCATTCTTGCTCTTAAGTACAGTGGAGAAGAACACAGCTTTGGAAAACCTTGATATTTTTATCACAAACTGAAATAACAATAACCGGATATTACTTTTTAGATATGTGTTTATTTCAAGATGATATTGCACGTTTGAATTTTCTATTTTAATCTTTCCAGATTTTTGAAATATCTTTTAAAGAAAATGATAAAATTAGTAACTGTGTTACATTTTATTGTTTTTATTACTATTTCGTTGAATTTTTGAAATATGAAGCAGAAACAACACGATAGATGTTTGTGTGTGGTTACAAACGACTACTGTGAACTATTCTGCCCGGAAAAATTCCTTGTAGCATGTGTATGTGTGTACACACACACACTCACACATATATATATACAAACATATACATGCATGTGTTTTATTTCGTATGGTATATTACTACAGTATTTGTGTTAGTTGCTCAGTCATGTCCAGCTCTTTGCAACACCCTGGACTGTAGCCCGCCAGGCTCCTCTGTCCGTGGAATTCTCCAGGCAAGGATCCTGGAGTGGATACTCATTCCCTTCTCCGGGATGTCTGCACAATTCAGGGGCTGAGCCTGGGTCTTCTGCATTGCAGGCAGATTCTTCACCATCTGAGCCAATATTACACATAAATGTACATGTATATTTTTGTACTTTAATTGCTCATTAAAATAATGATAAATAATTCTTTAAAGCTTTCTGATATAAGTACTTATCTCTACCATGGCAGGAAAATGTAGCATATAAGGAATGAGTACAGTTTATGGAGAAAAATAGACTAAAACATTTTTGAACTAAAACCATTGGAGAATAAATGTTAGCCCATTGTTTTTTTTAGTGCATGTGATTATGAAATGAGAAACATAATCTTATTGCATCCTTTATCCATTGAGAAATGTAATTAAAGCTCCTCTTCATTTCTTGGCAGATACTCACTCACAGTTTCATAAGAGTTGACAAGGGACAAATTTTAAAAATAACTTAATAGATTTATACTGGCACTTCCTATATGGCTTTAAAACTTCTTAGCTCTCAAATCAGTCATGAAATAGTTACTATGTCTAAATAGAGCTATTTCCATACTTAAAATTACACTTATATGTTCATTTTATATCAAAATCAGTTTCCCTTTTTCACCTAGACTCTCCCTGCAAACACAGTTGCATGAATTTTCATTATATAGAATTTTTATTCTATACAATGCTTAATATTCAGATGCTTAAATATTCATATTCCAAGAAGTTTGTAAGAATCCTAAATCACGTGTGATGCAAAAACTGCAGAAATAAATCAATTGATCAACAAAATTCTAGTGACAAAGGTTCAAAAGAAATTTAGGAAATGGCAACCCACTCCAGTATTCTTGCCTGGAAAAGTCCATGGACAGAGGAGCCTGGCAGGCTGCAGTCCATGGGGTTACATGACTGAGCACATGTGCACAAAGGTGGAGGGAGATGGGTTGGTAGCAATAAACTGGTAGAACTAAAAAGAAGAAAAGAAATGTATTTCATACTCATTTAGCAGTTCACAGAGGGGTGAATCCTGGACTCCAGCAAGTTCTTCTTTAAGCACTAATTAGGAGACCCAGAGTTCTTTCATCTCTTCCTTCTATACTGCACACTCTCGTTATCATTTGCAGCCAGCCATTGGAGAAAGAAAGTGTGTAGACCTAGCCACCCATCTGCTTAATCCTAGTCCCTGATATGGCACAGAATATTTCCATTTTATCCCATTGCTAGAATTCAGGGACATGTTCACACCTAACTGTAAGGAAGGGTGAGGCCTGTAGTCAATTTGCATGCCTAGGAAGAAGAGCGAATAGATTTCAGTGAACAGCAGTCTACAGTAGAAATCAGTCTATGATGTAGAAATTAGTTCTGTGCTGTATTTTAACATCTGAATGATGTTAAGTGAAAAAAACTGAGTTCCTATGGTGGAAAATATCTACATTATGGTGTCATAAAAATAGGATGAATTAAGATTCATTATACCTGGGCCTTATGTTGCCTCCACCTTTAACATGTGAATAAACAGGCAAATCATTAAACTTTGAAATTGCATTTTGAGTTTTCTGACTGAATTGTCTCTAAGATTAGCTACCTCTCTAAAATGCTGTAATTATACTTTTGACAGTTTCTGAGGTGTTGAGTGAGACATAACTGTACAAACTTTCAGCAAATTAAAAAATGATGACTGTTTTCTGAAATGAATATTGAAGTTCATATGGATAACTTTTATTACATACCAGAGATAAGTTATTCTTTTTCTAGGAATCATATTTCAAGTAAGTGAGTAAGGATATTACATACCAATTGATTTTGTCACAGTTTTTCTTAGAATTCCATTCACCATTGTGTGTTGATACCATTATTTCTGGCACATTGTAAGTACTCAGTAAATTTGTGCTGAGTGAATAAATGCATGAATAACTATGGATAAAGTGAATTAAAATTAAATTCACCTCTTATAGCCTGAATTTGTATCAAAAATATCACTTATGCTATAGATCATCTCCATGATTAATCAAAAAAAAAAATCAATAAAATACAAACCAGGAAAGAAAAAGCTCTGGTAAAACTTTAGAGCAGTACTCTCTGACTTTTCTTTAGAGCATGCTATAAATGAATTCAGATTGGTCTGATAATTAAGCTAACTCTAGCAAAAATCTAGAAAATGTAATTCCACACCTGGGACTGGTAAGTGCACAGATATTATGTAGTTCAAATGAAAAAGACTGCATTTTCCATAACATATTACTTCCCAGAATTGATATTTTTGGAGGAATTTCCTAAGGGAACAACCTAGAGAAGAAATGTAATATGTAAATGTGAAAAGATTTAAATTCTGAGGCTGGCAGAAAGCTTCAAGACACTATGTGATAATTGACACATTTTGTCCTTTCATATTCTTGAATATGGCTATCATCCCACTCCCCCAGCAACTTAGAGGAGAGTTTCCCTTCCTTGAATGCTTATGGGAGAGAAAATGTTGCTTATATTGAAGTAGATGCAGGCAAATTTCCCCCACATATTTCTCTAATTCTTACATTTGGTCACTTAAAATATTTTTTGATTGTATATATTATATTTACTAGGCTTTTGAGATATAATTGATATGTAACTTTATGTTGGTTTCATTACATACAGCATATTTATTCAATATTTGTGTATATTGTGAAATGACCACACTGTCTACTTAACATCCATCACCATTCATTGTTATAATATTTTTTCATGTGATGAAAGCTCTTATGGTCTACTCTCTTGCAACTTTCAAATATAAAATAGAATATTATTAACTATAACCCTCATGCTATATGTTACATCCTGTAACATTTATTTTATAACTAGGAGTTTGTATCTTTTGACACCTTCCTTCATTCATTTCACTCACCCAACATCCCCTTCCTCTGACAGCCACCAATTAATTCTTTGTATCTGTAAGCTAAATTTTTGTTTCTTTTTTTAGATTCCAAATATAAGTGTGATTATATGGTATTTATCTTTCTCTGTCTGACGTATCAGTCACCCTTGAAGCCCATCCATGTTAACACAGATGGCAATGTTTCATTCTTTTTTAGGCTGAATAATATTCCATTGTCTATATAAACCACATCTTCTTTGGTCACTTATCCATCAACAGACACAGGTTTTATCTTGGTTATTCTAAATGATGTTACAGTGGTCATGGGGGTGTCTATATCTTTGAGTTATTTTTAAAAGTGGAATTGCTGAGTTATACGGTGTTTCTATTTTTAATTTTTTAGTAATCTCCATCCTGTTTTCTATAGTGATTGTACCAATCTACATTCCCACCAACAGTGCAGAAGGGCTCCTGTCTCTCCATATCCTCACTCACACTCATTATTTCTAGTTTTGAGAACAGTCGTTCTGACAGGTGTGAAGTAATATCTTACTGTGGCTTTGATTTGCATTTCCTTCATGACTAGTGATATTGAACCATTTTTCACGTACCCCTTGGCCAGCTGTATGTCTTTGGAACAATTTCTGTTCAACCTCTGCCCATTTTTAAATCAGATTATTTGAGTTATTTTTGCTATTGAGTTGTATGAGTTATTGTATAGTTTGAATATTAATCCTTTATCAGATACATTGTTTCCAAATATTTTCTCTCATTCAGTAGGTTGGCTTCTTATTTTGGTGATGCTTTCCTTTGCTACACAGAAGCTTTTCAGTTTAAGGTAGTACCACTTGTTTATTTTTGCTTATGTTGCCTTTGCTTTTGGTGTCAAAAAAAAAAAAAAAAACTTCACTAAGATCGATGTCAAAAAGCTTGTTGCCTGTGTTTTCTTCTAAGCATTTTATGGTCTCAGGTCATATATTTAAATCTTAATTCATTTTAAGTTAATTTTGTGTTTTGAATAAGATAGTGCTTCAGTTTCATTCTTTTGCATGTGGCTGTTCAGTTTTCCCAGCATTATTTACTGAAAACACTGTCCTTCTGCAATTATATATGCTTAGATCCTTCATCAGAAATCAATTGAGCATATATGTGTGAATTTATTTCTGGGTTTTCTATTGTTTCATTGTGTAAAATCTATGTGTCTGTTTCTATCCTGATATTATATGGTTTTGATCACTGTAGCTTTGTAACATCATGTGAAGTCAAGGACTGTGATGCCTTCAGCTTTCTTCTTCTTTCTCAAGACTGATTTGGCTATTCAGGGCCTTTTATGGTTCCAACTTCATGTGTTTACCAAGCATTTTCATGGCGGTAGGTATGAATACATACAGTGACATAAAAACACAAAGATCCTGCCCTCATGCATGTGTAATCACCAATAAAATTTCTACATTACAGTATTGGTTTGAGTAAAAAGAGTAAATAATTTAGCATTCATTGATTACAGAAAAGCAAAACATTAGAAAATGGATTTAAATGAAGTGAGGTAGTGGGAAGTTTGAATCCTGTTTTCTTGCTAATATCCAAAAGTATGTGTAAATGCTAGGAAAAAATTTAATAGATCAAAAAATAGAATCTAAATTGGAGGACAGATATTGTGAATTCCATTAATTCATTTAATCATTTGGTGAGTATTGAGCCCTTCAGTTCAGTTCAGTTCAGTTGCTCAGTCATGCCCAACTCTTTGCGACCCCATGAATCGCAGCACGCCAGGCCTCCCTGTCCATTACCAACTCCCGGAGTAGATTCAGACTCACGTCCATCAAGTCAGTGATACCATCCAGCCATCTCATCCTCTGTCGTCCCCTTCTCCTCCTGCCCCCAATCCCTCCCAGCATCACAGTCTTTTCCAATGAGTCAACTCTTCACATGAGGTGGCCAAAGTACTGGAGTTTCAGCTTTAACATCATTCCTTCCAAAGAAATCCCAGAGCTGATCTCCTTTAGAATGGACTGGTTGGATCTCCTTGCAGTCCAAGGGACTCTCAAGAGTCTTCTCCAACACCACAGTTCAAAAGCATCAATTCTTCGGTGCTCAGCCTTCTTCACAGTCCAAATCTTGCATCCATACATGACCACTGGAAAAACCATAGCCTTGACTAGACGAACCTTTATTGGCAAAGTAATGTCTCTGCTTTTCAATATGCTATCTAGGTTCGTCATAACTTTTCTTCCAATGAGTAAGCGTCTTTTAATTTCATGGCTGCAGTCACCATCTGTAGTAATTTTGGAGCCCCAAAAAATGAAGTCTGACACTGTTTCCGCTGTTTCCCCATCTATTTGCCATGAAGTGATGGGACCACATGCCAAAGAAAGGATCCTTCTTTTTCTGAATGTTCTTCATTTTCTGAATGTTGAGCTTTAAGCCAACTTTTTCACTCTCCTCTTTTACTTTCCTCAAGTGGCTTTTTAGTTCCTCTTCACTTTCTGCCATAAAGATGGTGTCATCTGCATATCTGAGGTTATTGATATTTCTCCTGGCAATCTTGATTCCAGCTTGTGCTTCTTCCAGCCCAGCATTTATCATGATGTACTCTGCATATAAGTTAAATAAGCAGGGTGACAATATACAGCCTTGATGTACTCCTTTTCCTATTTGGAACCAACCTGTTGTTCCATGTCCAGTTCTAACTGTTGCTTCCTGACTGCATATAGGTTTCTCAAGAGGCAGGTCAGGTGATTCTTTCAGAATTTTCCACACTTTATTGTGATCCACACAGTCAAAGGCTTTGGCATAGTCAATAAAGCAGAAATAGATGTTTTTCTGGAACTCTCTTGCTTTTTGTATGATCCAGTGGATGTTGGCAATTTGATCTCTGGTTCCTCTGCCTTTTCTAAATCCAGCTTGAACATCTGGAAGTTCACGGTTCATGTATTGCTAAAGCCTGGCTTGGAGAATTTGAGCATTACTTTACTAGTGTGTGAGATGAGTACAATTGTGCAGTAGTTTGAGCTTTCCTTGGCATTGCCTTTCTTTGGGATTGGAATGAAAACTGACCTTTTCCAGTCCTGTGGCCACTGCTGAGTTTTCCAAATTTGCTGGCATATTGAGTGCAGCACTTTCACAGCATCATCTTTTAAGATTTGAAATAGGTCAACTGGAATTCCATCACCTCCATTAGCTTTGTTCACAGTGATGTTTCCTAAGTCCCACTTGACTTCACATTCCATATGTCTGGCTCTAGGTGAGTGATCACACCATTGTGATTATCTGGATCATAAGATCTTTTTTGTACAGTTCTTCTGTGTATTCTTGTCATCTCTTCTTAATATCTTCTGCTTCTGTTAGGTCCATACCATTTCTGTCCTTTATTGAGCCCATCTTTGCATGAAATGTTCCCTTGGTATCTCTAATTTTCTTGAAGAGATCTCTAGTTTTTCCCATTCTATTGTTTTTTTCTACTTCTTTGCACTGATCACTGAGGAAGGCTTTCTTATCTCTCCTTGCTATTCTTTGGATAAAATGATTAGTATTTGTTAAAAGTTACCTGTGACTGTGTCCAGACAAAAAAATTCCTGGGTATATATTTTATTTAGCAAATATACATATAGATCTTCCTATGCATTCACTCCAGCTCTAAATATTTTACAAATATTAATGAGTATTTTACAAATATTTTACAATTATTTACTCGTTGAAATTGTATTCAAAACTCTGCCAAATATGAGCTTCCCTAGAGGCTCAGGGGTAAAGAATCCACCTGTGGTACAGAAGATACAGAAGTTACAGTTTCGATCCCTGGGTCCAGAAGATCCCCTGGAAGAAGAAATGGCGACCCACTCCAGTGTTCTTTCCTGGAGAATCCCACGGACAGAGGAGCCTGGCGGACTACAGACCATAGGGTTGCAAAGAGTCAGACACGACAGAGCATATGGCACTAGCCTTCCCTTATGTCTGTGTCTTCCAAGTCTCTCCATTAGCTATCCATTATTAGCATGGGCACTCCAACAGAAAAATCTTTTCTTCCTTAAAATAGAGTGGTTTGGTGCTTATAACTAAGAACCCTAAAAGAAATATGTGTATGCACACGTGGTTTTTTACCCTAAAAGCCATAAGTATTCATTGAAGGAGTTTAAATTGATGAATTCTATGATCCAATTGTGCTATAATAAGCTCAAATAACCTTTAAAAACATACAATCAGAAGTGTATTTTACAAATTAGAGGTCTATTGAAACAAAGTCATCAAAAATAAAGACATTGATAGAATTTTCCCATTAATTGAGTCATAAATCTGAGAATTGTAAGAAAATACAATATAGTGATATTGTGTTCTCATTACAATGTTAACCTTAAATAAATCCCAACTCAGGTCTGATATAGTCTTTCCAATCCTGAGAAACAGTTTCTATAATGGTATGGCTAAGGAATGGAGAAGGCAATGGCACCCCACTCCATTACTCTTGCCTGGAAAATCCCATGGACAGAGGAGCCTGGTAGGCTACGGTCCATGGGGTCGCAAAGAGTCGGACACGACTGAGCGACTTCACTTTCACTTTTCACTTTCATGCATTGGAGAAGGAAATGGCAACCCACTCCAGTGTTCTTGCCTGGAGAATCCCAGGGACGGGGGAGCCTGGTGGGCTGCCATCTACGGGGTCGCACAGAGTCGGACACGACTGAAGCGACTTAGCAGCAGCAGCATGGCTAAGGAAATGTATTCTGAAAGTTCCACAGACCTAATTTTCTATTCGCCATTGATTTTAAAGTGTTTTCACAGATTCTGGTTATGTTTGGAATTCTATTTTAAAGGTAACAAAAGAAGTTCTGAAAAAGTAAGACTGGATTTAACATTTGATAAAAATGCCACTTGCTTTTCAATTTGTCATTTGATAAATAGATAGTAAATTGAAAGGTTTTATACCTATCATTGAAAAGTGGAATTTGTCTCCAGACTAAGATAGAAATATATGATCATGCAGAAGCCTAAGAAAATTTTGTTTACAATGGCTCAAACTCAGTGCCTATCTCTTAGAAGTGAGACGGCGCATCAATACATATTGCCAGTTCTGTCTTTGTTTTCACAATTGCCAGTCTCCTTGTCAGATTTTACAAATCTGAAAATAATCAAAGCAAAATAATAATAGCAATAATTTCATCCATTACATTTGAACATTTCAGCAAGAGTTCCTTGTTATTTGTATTTATTGTGCCCTTGCTAGAGAATATAGGTCTGGGTGTTATCACATAAAACTGGCAATAATTTTTAGTTTTTAGGCTTCCCAAGATAATAAAAGAAAAAAACATAAAATAGTGTACAAGGAGCTAATTTTCTGTTAGGCCATAGAGAAGACAGAAGCTAAGCTTATAAAGTTTTTTTTTTCTTCTTTTCTGTAGAGGAATTGAATATATCCATTTTTATGTATGTATATTTATTGAGTTTTGCTATTGTTTTTTTTTCCAATCATCCCAATTGCAATAATTTCTCCTTTCTATGTGCATAGAGATTATTAATAAATCTAGGGCCATTGTGCCTAAGTAAGGTTTACCAGAAGGCCAGCGCATTTTTTTCTATAAAGATACATTTGCATGTTTACACTAAGGAAGGATATATTAACATATGCAAATCTTATGACCTTTTTTTTTTTTAAGATCTTGCTGCATGACCCAATTGTCTTAATCTACTTACAGTGAGGTTTGTCCCTTGTTTAAGGTCTCATAAGATTGCTAAACAAGGACCTTCATCTAGCAAGTACTGTTGGGAATAAAATTCAGGGATCCTGTGAATAAATTTTGGTCATTAACATAACTTAGTCATGCTATAAATTTTTATCATAACCTCTCTTCAGTGACGGGTATAATGGTCTGAGATCTGCCTGCTGAGGGAAGACTGTAAGCTAAAGGTTCCCTTGGTTTGCCCCTGCACGCTCAGGCCTGACAGCTAAGATGCCTAACCCCACTCAGACTGTGAAAGTGTCAACTATCAGGAAGAGGCCTGACAACAGTCACGGAATAATTAAGTATGGGTCTGGATATTACTTTGAGCAGAAAGAAATAGTTTGTAGGCCTCAAAACAAAGAATTAAAAATGTCTTTTTAGAATCCAGTAATTAGTACTTGAAACATGAGCAATTACTGTGATTTTAGAACTTTTATACTTTATTTCTCCAGTAGTGAATATGAAAGGACTGAGCTTTTATTGTTTATGTTGGGAATTTTATTGCTCTCTTATTAATCTCATCATCTCTCCACATTCTTGCTGTGTTGATTATTTTATGGACAAGAATGAAACAGTGAAAAGAACAAGTCTTAATGCAAAAACTATTATCTTTGAAGTCTGTCAACTCTACATTTTCTTCGATCCCTAATAAGGAGAGAACACAATTCATTCATTGTATTGTTTACTTATCTGAAAGAACAGGAAGATTGAAACATATGGTTCAAAATCACAATTAGATGATTTCTTGCAGTGAGCTCAGTAATCCTTGATAATTCAATACAAAATGACATTTGACTAAACCTGTGACAAGGGAAAAAGGAAACTTTTCTTTGGGCATAAGTGAATAATCTCCTCGGATCTAGAAACTGGGGAAAGCAGGAAGTACAGGCTAAAAATTAAGGTTTTCTCTCTGCATATAAACTCATAAATTTCACAGCATGATCCTTCCTCCAGACTTCCAGCAAGGCTACAATCTACAATAGGCCTTAGATCCCATTCACTTTGCCTTAGCACTTGTTCATTTTTCTTGAAAATTCCCCAGTGACTGCAGATATTTTTCTTAACAGGTGATTTTTCAATGAAATGTCATTTTGGCTTTCTGTGAGTATCCTTAGTGGCATGTACCAAATGACTCATTTCATTTGTGACCAGAGCCAAATTCAAATTTAATTTTCCAGAGGGGACAAGTTAATGTATAACCTATTGTGCCACCTGGCATCCTAAATTAAATTTCCTGAACTGTTTTCACTGAGAACAGAATTGGGTATATTGTTTTGTAAAGGCATTTTCAGCTGTCAGCTGTGACTTCAATCACTTTTATAGTTATATAATTAACCCATTTATTATAATTAATAAGTCATAAATACCTGGAATTCTAAATTTTGAAAATGACAATTGGGTTACTTAGCTTTATGGAACCACAATGGCCTATATTCTGAACATTAGAGAAATATTAAATCCTCTTACCTAAGCTTCCAGCATACATCTGTTCTGTGTGTAGTGCCTCATGAAAACTATCCTAGAGAAAAATGTTCATTTGAGTTCAAACCCAAGCCATTTAATTCCAAAGGGTTTATATTTTTAAATATAGATTTAAATATATATATATTTAAACATATAATTTATATATTATATTAAATATTTAATTTATTATATTTAATTTAATTTAATTATTTAATTATATATTATACATAATATATGTTATATATTTAATATATCATATATTTAATTTATATATATAATTATAATTATTTAAATCTATATTTAACTATATATAAATTTATATTAAATATAGATTTAAATATAAATTAAAAATAGAAGAGTTTTCAGACCACTTCCAAATGTCATCTAGACCCAAATCCATAAAAATATTGTACATGTTAAAACAAAAAATTAAAAAAGATGAGACTCAATGAGATTTCTTTACATACAGATTTCTGAGTTATTAAGGCCACTTGCCATTCATAGTAGCCTGGTATGTTATCAAAAGACTATAATTATAACATAATATGTGTCTTGTAGCTCACCAATTTACACTGTAGCAGCAGCTTGCACATTTATGTCCAAATACTCAAGATTGCTTTGTATGTTTGACTAAACCCCCAATGAGCCATTTCAAGTAGTAAACAATACATTTTATACTACTTTATTTTGAAAAAAACTAAATAAGAATTTATGAATTAAATGATGTTTTGTTATTTATTCTCATTTTTATATCAACTATTTCCTTTCTTATTTTTAAGACCCTGAATTAGACAAGGGTTTAAATATATAAGCTTTCCTGGTGGCTCAGGTGGTAAAGAACCTGCCTGCAATGCCGGAGACCTGGGTTCAATCCTTGGGCCAGGAAGAAACCTGGAGAAGGAAAGGGCAACCCACCCCAGTATTCTTGCCTGTGAAATCCCATATATGGAGGAGCCTGGTGGCGCTACAGTCCATGGGGTTGCAAAGAGTCAGACACAACGGAAAGACTAACACCTTGACTTTAAATTCCAGGCCTGCCATCTCTTAGCTGGATAACTTTGGGAAGTAGTGTAACCTCTCTGGGTTATATTTACACAATAGAAATAATAGTAGTAGTATTAATAACAACAACAACAATAATAATACTGACCTCATTTGGTAATTAGAAAGAACTAGGCAATTTTTTGTTTATATAAAGACTTCAAAGGATACCTGCACATAATGAATACTCAAAAGACATCATGGACTATTATTAGTTGTTAAAGTCTTCACATTACATGTTTTGGCATGTTAGCTAATCTGTCAGTCTCTAATAGTCAATTCTCAATCACTACTTCAATTTTTTTTTCTTCCTTTTTGCCTTATTTCTTCTGAGTACAGGTGATAAATAATAATTGCAAAATATTTAGAAATAAAATTCATTATGTCTTCACCCAGAAACATGTTCTAGGAGTATTTTGGGGTGTTTCTTCTCAGTCTTTTTCCCCCCAGGTATAATTTACACTGTGTTGATTATATTGGATTATAAAATTCTGGTCCTGACTTATTCATGTAATGTTATCCCCCCAAAATGAAACAAAAAAACGTTTACTGCAAAGTAGCCATCCTGTTCATCATTTAAGTTATGTATCTATACTAGATTATTTAACAATCATTCCTTTGTGACTAATTTGGTTTACTTTCATCTCTTCTTATTTTACTTCCATCTTTTTTTTTTTTTTTTATCATTATAGCTAGTTCTATGATTTGTTCATTCACCAAGAAAGAGTCTTTTCTGGCAAGGAAACACAGTTGGGACTAAAGAAGGCAGAATCCCTTCCTTTGTGAAGCCAATGTTATAGCTGGGAAAGGAACAGTAAACAGATAACTGTCCACACTTTTAAAGGGGTCATATATCTATAAACACACTAAGGCAAGATATGGGTATAAATGGTAATAGGGAAGTTCTTATTTAGACAAGCTGAATTTGGATTCTGAGGAGAAGATATTTGAACAGACACCTGAATGAAATAATGGTTCTAAAATTCAATGCATAAAGCTTTTTATTGCAAGTCTTTTTGAATATTTTATGCATGCGTGAAAATCAGTAAACTAAAACCTAAATAATTTCATGTCATATCCTAGTCACTCCCCAGCAACAATTAGCATGAAGAATTTATAACCTTATACCTTATTAGCAGTAGCGAAACAAGCATATTTGACTTATGGTTGACATATAGAGGCTTAGAGAATTATATGATTACTCAGGCCAGTTTTCTTATATGGTATGTTAGAGATCATGAATCTGAAACCCAACTTTTGTTCTATATTGGCTAGCAAAATTTTCATAATCTATTGATAAAAGAAAATGAACGTCCATGGGAATGATTCAAACAGGTTCATCTCTTTGAGTTCAAATTATTGGCAACAGCATACCTATATGTTTTTATACTTATAAAACTATTCAAATTTTCCTATGGAATTCCAGCAGACAGAAACCTGTTATATTCAACAAAATGTAAACTGCAAAGGATTTCTGACAGCCGGGGTGCATAATGGAGATTGCCTTTGCTTAGATGTTTGCATAATCATTTACAGTCTGTATTCCTGGGAAAGTTCCCATATTTAGAACTACAGCATTTTGATAATAATTCAATAAGACAAATGTCAGGAAATACATTCCCATAAAGTGAAATAAATCTTGTTCTTTAACCCAGAAATGACTATAAACATTACCTTCATCGAAATTTCACTCATCTGCATATTTTAACTTGTGTAAGGAGAACAATGAAGGACAATTTAGATGGTGGGGTTTTTAACTGAGGACAAGATTAAACCTTATTTATCAGATTTTCACATAGTACAAGCTGATAATTTTGGTCTGCATGCTTTAATAAAATCATGATATATTGACCCTGAAGCACTTGAGGTCTGTTTAATTTTCTTTCACTGAAAAGAAAAATGAAATAGATTTTGGTAAGTTGTCTCGATAAGAAAAATTCATACAATATTTACATATGTTTTTGTGTATAGCATGTTTTTATATTTTGAGATGAAACAGCTTTTTCCTTCAGTTTTGTTTTTTAGTAACATAGAATTATAGGTTTCTATCTCACATAGGTGGGAAGTTTCAGAGCTTAAAAAGCCTTAAAGAAAGATTTGGGTACAGGTACAAGCCTCAGATTGGAGACACATTAGATTCAAGAATGGACAATGGTGAAAGAGAAAGAAAAAGAAAGCAATGAAATGAGAACAGACCTAGAAATGATAGAGGAGAATTATGTTAAGAATGGGCAGAAAAGGGTCAGAAGTACCATTAGAAGGAAAACATAGATGGAAAAGTAGAAAAAGAGATATAAATACTAAATAGAAGGACAAGGCAACAGGGAAAGAAGAGAAAACTGTTAGTAAAGCGGACTTTCTCAATCCTGAAAAGAGATGGGGGTGTGGGGGGCAATATCAGAAATGGCAAAGAGAGGAAGTAAAAGAAGAGCTTGAGGAAGAGTCAAAAGAAAAAGAAATTCCATGTCAGGATTCTTTTGACTAAGGTTATACAGTCTCCCCACAACTGTACTACAATTAATTAACAAGAAAATATCTCATAAAGATACAAAAGTATCTCAGAGAACAGAAGACATGGAAATTCAGCCAGGTCTAAGGACTAGCCCCAGGAACTGGAAAGCTGGCAGCGTCAAGGACTCTTTGTTCCACTCTTCTCTTTTTCCGGCTCTTCCTTTTCTGCAGTCTGGCTTCTGATTAGAAGTTTAGTTTTCTTTCAGTATCTGTTTTCACATCTACTCAGTGTAATTAGCATCAGAGACTAGCTAGGATTCTGAATTTTGATCTCAAAACAGCAGAGGAGTTTATATAACCCAGTTGGATCAAGAATCTACCCCTAGTCTGTGCTGTGTGCTATGCTAAGTCACTTCAGTTGTGTCTGACTCTTTGAGACACTACGGACCATAACTCGCCAGGCTCCTCTGTCCATGGGATTCTCCAGGCAAGAATACTGAAGTGGGTTGCCATGTTCTTCTCCAGGGGATTTTACTGATGAAGGGATCGAACCCACATCTCTTATATCTCCTGCATTGGCAGGCGGATTCTTTACCACTAGCACCTCCTGGTTTAACCAGCCTTCACCTGGGAATAAAAACTCAGTTGAGTTTTGTCAGTCTTCTACTTATGAAATGTGGAATAATTCTTAAGAAGGAAGCAGTTGAATAGGTTGAAAAGAAAAAGATACCAACTTCTTAGAAAAAGATTAATTAAAGGAGTCATGGAATAAAAGTGCTTTTAGGTGAGTAAAGTAAAAGGAGTATTGAAAGAGAGAGGGAGAGAGAATGGTAACAAACAATGCTATGTTAAAGAGAAAGTGAAAGTTGCTCAATCGTGTCCGACTCTGTGACACCATGGACTATACAGTCCATGGAATTCTCCAGGTCAGAATACTGGAATCAACCCAATACAAACCAAGATGGTGGAGTAGAAGGATGTGCGCTTATCTTCTCCTGTGAGAATTCCAGAATTGCAACTCACTGCTGAATAACCATCGACAGGAGAATGTTGGATCCCACCAAAAAAAGATATCCCACATCCAAGGGCAAAGGAGAAGCCCCAGCAAGACCGTGCAAGGGGTGAAATACCCCAACCCCATACCCACCAGAGATGCTCAAAGGGCTCCAACAAAACCTTGTGAGCACCAGGAGACCTCACAAAGACTGAGTCAGACCTGCCTTTGAGTAAGTAGTGTCTCCTGAGGAGGTACAGGTCAGCAGTGGACTGCTGCAGGGTAGGGGCTCTGGGTGCAGCAGTCCTGGGTATGGCATAAGCCCTCTTGGAGGAGGTCACCATTAATCCCACCATAGAGTGGCCAGAACTTACACAGGACTGGGGGAACAGACTCTTGGAGGGTACAAACAAAACCCTGTGTGCACTAGGACCCAGGAGAAAGGGGCAGTGACCCCACAAGAAGGGGACCCAGACTTGCCTGCCAGTGTCCAGGAGTCTCTGGCAGAGGTGTGGATTGCAGTGGCCTGCAGCAGGGTCCGGGGCACTGAATGCGGCATTGCATGCACTGGACCTTTTGAAGGAAGTCGCCATTAACTTCATTATCTCTACCATAGTTTGGTCTCCAGTCAAACAATGGGGAGGGAACACAGCCCCACCTATCAACAGAAAAACGGATTAAAGATTTACTGAGCATAGCCCTGCCCATCAGAACAAGACACAGTTTCCCCTAGTCAGTCTCTCTCTTCAGGAGGCTTCCTTAAGCCTCTGATCCTTAACCCTCGGAGGGCAGACAGAATGGAAACCACAGTCACAGAAAACTAATCAAATGGACCACATGGACCACAGTGATCACTTGTTTAACTCATCGACTTTTTTAACTCAATGACTTGTTTAATTATGAGCCATGCCATGTAGGGCCACCCAAGATGGGTGGGTCATGGTGGAGAGTTCTGACAAAACGTGGTCCACTGGAGAAGGGAATGGCAAAGCACGTCCGTATTCTTGCCTTGAGAACCCCATGAACAGTATGAAAGGCAAACAGATAGGACACTGAAAATGAACTCCCCAGGTCAGTAGGTGCCCAATATGCTACTGGAGATCAGTGGAGAAATAACTCCAGAAAGAATGAAGATGCAGAGCAACAGCAAACACAATGTCATGTTGTGGATGTGACTGGTGATGGAAGTAAAGTCCAATGCTGTAAAGAACAGTACTGCATAGGAACTTGGAATGTTAGGTCCATGAATCAAGGTAAATTGGAAAGAGTCAAACAAGAGATGTCAAGAGTGAACATTGACATTTTAGGAATCGGTGAACTAAAATGGACTGGAATGGGTGAATTTAACTCAGATGACCATTATATCTACTACTGTGGACAACAATCCCTTAGAAGAAATGAAGTAGCCCTCATAGTCAACAAAAGAGTCCAAATTGCAGTTCTTGGGTACAATCTCAAAAATGACAGAATGATCTCTGTTTGTTTCCAAGGCAAACCATTCAATATAACAGTAATCCAAGTCTATGAACCAACCAGTAATGCTGAAGAAGCTGAAGTTAACGGTTCTATGAAGGCCTACAAGACCTTCAAGAACCAACATCCCCCAAATATGTCCTTTTCATTATAGGGGACTGGAATGAAAAAGGAGGAAGTCAAGAGATACCTGGAGTAACAGACAACTTTGGCCTTGGCATACAAAATGAAGCAGGGCAAAGACAGCGTTTTCTCTTCACTGGTCATAGCATACAACCTCTTGCAACAACACAAGAGAAGAAATGACATGGACATCACTAGATGGCCAATACCAAAATTAAACTGATTATATTCTTTGCAGCCAAAGGTGAAAAACTACACAGTCAGCAAAGACAAACCGGGAGCTGACTGTGGCTTAGATCATGAACTCTTTATTGCCAAATTCAGACTTAAATTGAAGAAAGTAGGGGAAACCACTATACCATTCAGGTATGACCTAAATAAAATCCCTTAAGATTATACAGTGGGACTGACATATAGATTCAAGGGATTAGATCTGATAGACAAAGTGCCTGAAGAACTATGGACAGAGGTTCATGACATTGTGCAGGAGGCAGTGAACAAGACCGTCCCCAAGAAAAAGAAATGCAAGAAGGCAAAATGGTTGTCTGAGGAGATGTTCCAAATAGCTGAGAAAAGAAGTGAAGCAAAGGCAAAGGAGAAAAGGAAAGATATACACATCTGAATGCAGAGTTTCAAAGAATAGCAAAATAAGATAATAGCAAGAAAGACTTCCTCACTGATCAATACAAAGAAATAGAAGAAAACAATAGAATGGGAAAGACTAGAGATCTCTTCAAGAAAATTAGAGATACCAAGGGAACATTTCATGCAAAGATGGGCACAATAAAGGACAGAAATGGTATTTGGACCTAACAGAAGCAGAAGAGATTAAGAAGAGGTGACAAGAATACACAGAAGAACTATACAAAAAAGATCTATATGACCAAGATAACCAGGATGGTGTGATTACTCACCTAGAGCCAGACATATGGAATGTGAAGTCAAGTGGGCCTTAGGAAGCATCACTATGAACAAAGCTGGTGGAGGTGATGGAATTCCAGTTGAGCTACTTCAAATCCTGAAAGATGATGCTGTGAAAGTGCTGCACTCAATATGCCAGCAAATTTGGAAAACTCAGCAGTGGCCACAGGACTGGAAAAGGTCAGTTTTCATTCCAATCCCAAAGAAAGGCAATGCCAAAGAATGTTCAATCTAGTGCACAATTGCATTCATCTTACACCCTAGCAAAGTCATGCTTAAAATTCTCCAAGCAAGGCTTCAACACTACGTGAACCATGAACTTCCAGATGTTTAGGCTGGATTTAGAAAAGGAAGAGGAACCAGAGATCAAATTGCCAACATCTGCTGGATTATAGAAAAATCAAGAGAGTTCCAGAAAAACATCGATTTTTGTTTTATTGACTATGCCAAAGCCTTTGACTGTGTGGATCACAACAAACTGTGGGAAAATCTGAAAGAGATGGGAATACCAGACCACCTGACCTGCCTCCTGAAAAAATCTATATGCAGGTCAGGAAGCAACAGTTAGAACTGGACATGGAACAACAGCTTGGTCCCAAATAGAAAAAGGAGTACATCAAGGCTGTATATTGTCACCCTGCTTATTTAACTTATATGCAGAGTACATCATGAAAAGCGCTGGCTGGATGAAGCACAAGCTGGAATCAAGATTTCCTGAAGAAATATCAATAACCTCAGATATGCAGATGACACCACACTTATGGCAGAAAGTGAAGAAGAACTAAAGAGACTCTTGATGAAATTGAAAGAGGAGACTGAAAAGTTGGCTTAAATTCAACTTTCAGAAAGCTAAGATCATGGCATCTGGTCCCATCAATTCATTGCAAATAGATGGGGAAACAATGGAAATAGTGACAGACAGACTTTATTTTGGGGCTCCAAAATCACTGCAGATGGTGACTGCAGCCATGAAATTAAAAGACATTTGCTCCTTGGAAGAAAAGTTATGACCAACCTAGACAGCATATTAAAAAGCAGAGATGTTACTTTGCCAACAAATATCCATCTAGTCAAAGCTATGGGCTTTCCAGTAGTCATGTATGGATGTGAGAACTGGACTATAAAGAAAGCTGAGTGCCAAAGAACTGTTGCTTTTGAACTGTGGTGTTGGAGAAGACTCTTGAGAATCCCTTGGATAGCAAGGAGATCCAACCAGTCCATCCTAGAGGAAATCAGTCCTGAATATTCATTGGAAGGATTGATGCTGAAGCTGTTAGTGAAGCCGCTCAGTAGTGTCCGACTCTTTGTGACCCCATGGACTGTAGCCTACCAGATTCCTCCGTCCATCGGATTTTCCAGGCAAGAGTATTGCAGTGGGCTGTCATTTCCTTCTCCAGAGGCTCTTTCCAATGCTGGGATCGAACCCAGTCTCCCACATTGTAGGCAGACGCTTTACCATCTGAGTCACCAGGGAAGCTGAAACTCCAATAATTTGGGCACCTGTTGCAAAGAACTGACTCGTAGGAAAAGCCCCTGATGTTGTGCAAGATTGAAGGTGGGAGAAGAAGAGGACGACTGAAGATGAGGTGGTTGGATGGCATCACTGACTCGATGGACATGAGTTTGAGTATGCACCAGGAGTTGGTGATGGACATGGAAGCCTGGCGAGGTGCAGTCCATCAGGTTGCCAAGAGTCGGACACAACTGAGCAACTAAACTGTGCTGAACTGAAGGCCCGCTTGACTTCACACACCAGGATGTCTGGCTCTAGGTTAATGCCCACACCATCATGGTATCAGAGTCTTTAAGATCTTTTTTGTACATTTTTTATATTCTTGCCCCCTCTTCTTAATATCTTCTGCTTCTGTTAGATCTGCACTGTTTCTGTCTTTGTGTATGTGTGTGTGCCCATCTTTCATGAAATGTTCCCTTGGTATCTTAATTTTCTTGAAGAGATCTCTAGTCTTTCCCATTGTATTGTTTTCCTCTATTTCTTTGGAATGGTCACTGAGGAAGGCTTTCTTATCTCTCCTTGCTATTTTCTGGAACTCTGCATTCAGATGGACATATCTTTCCTTTTCTCCTCAGCCTTTCACGTCTCTTCTTTCCTCAGTTTCATGTAAGGCATCCTCAGACAACCATTTTGCCTCATTTCATATCTATCTTGGGGATGATTTTGGTCACCACCTCCTATACAATATTACAAACCTTCATGCATTGCTTTTCATGCACTCTATTATATCTAATCCTTTGAATCTATTTGTCACTTCCACTGTATAATCATAAGGGATCTGATTTAGATCATACCTGAATGGCCTAGTGCTTTTCTCTACAGTTTTTTAAGTCTGAATTTTGCAGTAATGAGCTCGTGATCTGAGCCCCAGCCAGCTCCTTGTCTTCTTTTTGTTGACTCTATAGAGCTTCTCCATCTTCAGCTGCAAAGAATATAATCAGCCTAATCTCTTTGTTGTTGGAAGATGGTGTTTGCTGTGACCAGTGCATTCTCTTAGCAAAAGTCTGTTGGCTTTTTCCCTGCTGCATTTTGTACCCCAGGCCCAACTTGCATGTTACTGATTTAGTCTACAGTGTTGTTTGTTCTTTCTGTATTGGTATTTTGTTCAGTTGTTCTATCCATTATTGAAAGTGTGATATCCTCCTATTCTTACTGTGTTGCTGCCCATTTGCTACTTTAGTTCAGAAATATTTTCTGTATTTTTTGATGTGGACACATATATATTTATAACTGTTATATGTTCCTATTGAGTTGACCTTTTAATTGTCATTTAATATACTTATCTCTTGTAACAATTTTTACCTGAAATCATTTTTATGTGATATAAGTGTAGCTACTCTTGCTCTCTTTTGGTTTTTATTTGCATGGACTATATTTTTCCATTCTTTTTTCCTCCCAGCCTATGCATGTCCATAAATGTAAAGTGAGTCTCTTGTAATCAGTACACAGTTGGATCTTGCTTCTTTCTGTTTTATTTTTGTTTCCTTAATCCACTCAGCCACTTTATGCCTTTTGACTGAAGAGTTTAATTTATTTACATTTAAAGAAAGTAATAATAGGGAAGTAAGTCAATTTAATATTGCTATTTTGTTAATTGTTTTCTGTTTTCTGTCTATATTCTTCTTCTGGGACTTGCATAATATAGTGTATATTGATCATCTTTTTGGAATCCCGTAAAAGCATTCTTCCCTCTCTCTGTTTTCTGCTCCTCTGACTGGCTAATTTCAAATGACCTGTCTTCAAGTTGCTAATTCTTTATTCTGCTTGCTCTAGTTTGTTGTTGAACTCCTCTGTTGAGATTTTCAGTTCAGTCATTGTACTGTTAAACTCCATATGTAATATGTGGTTATTCTTATAGATGTATGGTTTTGTTGAAATCCTCCACTTACTCATGCATTATTGTACTATCAGATAATTCATATATCTTCACTTCATTAGGGCTGGTTTGGGAAATTCTACCTTGTCCTGTTTTTCAACTTAGCTCCATATTTCTTCATTTCCTTTAACTAATTGTGTTGTTAGCTATACAGAAAACATATATATATATATGGAGATATATATATATATCTCAGCTCTCTGTCTTTAACACTGGCCTTCTGCAAAAGATGATATTGACTAGTCAAGCCAGCTAGAACTTCTGTTGTCCTTTAAAATATTTCTTAGTCCAAACAACCATTTTTGTTCTTCAGTTCAGTCGCTTAGTCCTGTCTGACTCTCTGCGACCCCATGAATCGCAGCACTCCAGGCCTCCCTGTCCATCACCAACTCCCAGAGTTCACCCAGACTCACGTCCATCGAGTCAGTAATGCCATCCAGCCATCTCATCCTCTATCGTCCCCTTCTCCTCCTGCCCCCAATCCCTCCCAGCATCAGAGTCTTTTCCAATGAGTCAACTCTTCGCATGAGGTGGCCAAAGTACTGGAGTTTCAGCTTTAGCATCATTCCTTCCAAAGAAATCCCAGGGCTGATCTCCTTCAGAATGAACTGGTTGGATCTCCTTGCAGTCCAAGGGACTCTCAAGAGTCTTCTCCAACACCACAGTTCAAAAGCATCAATTCTTCAGCGCTCAGCCTTCTTCACATTCCAATTCTCACATCCATACATGACCACAGGAAAAACCATAGCCTTGACTAGATGGACCTTTGTTGGCAAAATAATGTCTCTGCTTTTGAATATGCTATCTAGGTTCGTCCTAACTTTCCTTCCAAGGAGTAAACGTCTTCTAATTTCATGGCTGCAGTCACCATCTGCAGTGATTTTGGAGCCCCAAAAAATAAAGTCTGACACTGTTTCCAGTGTTTCTCCATCTATTTCCCATGAAGTGATGGGACCGGATGCCATGAACATTTCTTAGTCCAAATAACCATTTTTGTTCTTAGGTACCCTTAAACAGAAGAGATGGAAGTCAATCCCTTTGGTAGTAACTGGAGAGATTGCTAGAGCTGAATGTGTGATCCAAATCTTTTCTTTCCTAGAGAGAATCTAGGAGGTGGGGTGGCAGCTCCTGACTCCCACGTGTTTTACGTTAAGCTTGAGTAGCTGTGCTGAGTGTATGAATTTTAGTTTAAACCGCTGCCTTTGTTTTCCATGGTCCCAGGGGTCTAGCCTATGTTTATCCTCTCAGTGTTCTGAGATATGTGAGGTAAAAGCCAGTCCCTTGGGAAGCACCCAAAAAAGTTGGGCTACTGTATGTGTTGTCTAATTATTTCTTTCCTTATGAGTAAGCTGGAAGTTGGGGTTTTTCTCTCAATTTTACGGCACTGTTTCAGATAAAGGATTATGGCAAGAGGATTTCTTGTTTTTCTGACAGTTTTGATGTAACTGGCTTTGTACTTGTGCAGACTGCAGAAGCCCCTCAACTAGTTTCTGGATTTCTCACAAAGGGAATTTATCTGTGTATTGCTGTTGAATTTGTATGCCAGTGGTAGGGAAGTCCAGGGATTCCTATTCTGCCTTCTTGTTGATGTCACTTAAGTCTTATTTGTTTTTATGCTAGTCCTCCATAAAATACCAAACACTTAATAAATGCTACGGATTGATGATAGTCAGTTATATACAATATATTGACTTTATGCTATTTGTTAATTCATTGAATCCTATACTCATTAAAAAAAATAATTGAGTTTCTCCTGATTTGTAATCATTTTTTTCCCAAATATGAAATGGTCACCATAGGAAAGATGAAGATAAAATGGCTAACAACACAATACATAAAGTGCTCTAGGTTAGGTTCCTTGATGAAGCCAAATAGAGTACCTTCCTTCACTGCCTTGATCCTAGATTAATTAGGAAGCAAGATAAAAGGCCAGTAGAAGAAGAATCAAAGTATCTCCTTTACTGCCGATAAAAGTTAAGAGGAAGGATATAATGGAAGAATCAAAATTGTTTTGCTCACTGAACTCACAGAAATAGACTAATTTACCAACTTGGAAGTTTTGCACTGGGCCAGCCACCCCTAAAAAAGAGTCTGCCATCAGAGGAATAAGGAGGAAATGTGATATCTTATGAACACATTCAGAAGGAATGAAACAGGAATCATTTGCCCCTATAGCACTTCAAATTAGTGTATACAAGTTCAAATTACAATATAATGAGTAAGATGCATTAACTAACACTGAGACCAAAATAGCCATGAATTATAAGGAAAAAATGAGAACCAAAAATTTTACTAAATTTTGTCTTACAGGTTTAATCTCACTTATTAATAGTGTCATTGATTTCTGCTTGCAATTAATTTCATTACAGTTTTTATTTCTTAATGACAACAGCTAAGGCTCTGATTATTATTCTCCTACATTAATTTAGTGGAAGCTATCCAGTGGCAATCTATTAGATTTTCCCTGTTAAATTAGCATGATGGACTTTTAATGAATGCTTTAATAAACATGATGATAAGGAATATTGTGAAGTCACAGTCATTCTCAATGACATTTTTGACTTTGTATAGTAATAGTTCTCAGTCATTGATTCTGGTCCTCTAAGAAATAACTCAAAATGAATTATTAATTTATTTCTCTAGTGTTAGTAAGAAAAGTGACAAAGGGAACATGGACTACACCAGATTTAACAACATTGTTTAAAGATAAACTAATTGTCTAGCTAATCTAGCAAGATTAATGTTAGCTAAAGTTTTCATTTTGTGTCATTGTGATTATCCAGCTCTATGATCTTTCCCAATAAAATACAGTTAGAAGATGTGAGATTTGATTTGGGATTAAAAGAATATACATGCCATCTATTCATATTTACAAAATTCATTTCTTAGGGTCATGTGTTCAGATTACTCAAAAAGACACATTTTGAGCTTAGTTTAGCATAAAACAGTGTTTCTTCCCTTATATGGATTCTTAAAAGTTTCAAGTCCAATGAGTGGCTGTTTCTCTTTGCTTTAAGAAGACACACTTAAAGAGAAAGCTGCTAAGTTGCATGCTGAGATTCTCCTAGGACATACTTTAAAGAAATTTTTGCAGGTGGTTGAGAGTTGTCCTTTATGCAGCTGTGGTAAGGGAATGAAAATCGCTTCCTCTGAGAACACTGACTATATCATCCTTAAATTATCTGTGTATTACTTAAGCAGTTTACGTTGCTGTAGGGATAGAAAGGCTTATAGTTGCGTTTCCATCCTGCCACTATCATAACCTCAAACACTGGGTACTCAGTACAAGCAAAGTACATTGTTTCATATTTTTATTTTAAATTTTCTTCATACTTTTATCACCTATGTAACATTGTCACTAAAGAGAAAATAAAATATACATAAAAGATAAGAAATTTGTCCTGAAACCTAGCATTTAAATATAAAACCTATTAATATTTTAGCGAATAACTGTTCAGATGTATTTATATGAGTGAATGTGTTATTCTTTATTTTATTTTTCCTCATACACTCATTATTTACCAATACATGGAGAGTATTTTATATGCATGAATATTATATTTTCTAACTGAATACAAATATTATAGAAAGTTAGAAAAAGATGAAAGAAAAAATATAATAAATTGGAATTACTATAAATCCTTGCTCTCAGATATAGTTACTGGAAATATTTTAAGATGTAGCTATATATTTCACTTTTCCAATTTTTATCCTGAATAATTGGTAATTAAGTAATATATTAAGGATATATTTCCTGTCAATAAACGTAGGGAGAATTCAGTATCCTAGTGACCAAATCATTGTCCCTAGATTCAAATGTCCTAGTTTTCAAATATAGAGCTGCCATTTAGTTATTACAGAACACAAGACAAATTGCATAACTCTCTTGAAATTCATGTCTGTGTTGGAAAATAATAATAACCATCTTCCTCATATAGCTGTGGTAAAGCAAGTAATACATACTATTTCATGTAACATTGTATACCATAAAATCTTATAATTGTATTTTAAATATTACTGTGTAGTCTGTCATGTGTACATATACCACAGTCTACTTAACCAACTCTATTTTGATAGGTTTTCATAGCACTCCAAATTTTTCACTATTAAAAAGAATGTCTGTGATGAAAATTCTTATACATCTATCTTATACATATATGAAATTATTTTCTTAGAGCACATCACATGTAATGTAAAGTCAAAGATTACTCATTTGAAAGAATTTTAGTAATTCCAAAATTTTCTACTTAGAAAATTTTTATTATATCTATTTTGAATAAAAGGAAAAAGAAATATAATATCTATTTTGAACAAAACACAAAAAGTGCCAGGATTCTGATTAACAACAGATGACATTCCTTATACTTGCACAGGAGGCAAAAGTACTTCAAATTTTTAGCATTTTATTGTTTGTAGTAGTCTTTTAAGATCCTTAGTATTTCTGTGGTATCAGTTGTAACAGCTCTCTTTCATTTCTGAATTCTATTTAAGTCTTTTCTCTCTTTTCCTTATTGGTGAGTCTAGCTAAAGGTTTGTTCATGTTTATTCCTTTAAATAAAACACAACTTTTAGTTTCATTGCCTTTGTAGTCTCTATTTCCACTATGATTTCTATTATTTTCTTCCTTCTACTAACTTTGATCTCAGTCTGTTGTTCTTCTAGTTCCTTGAGGTGCAAAGTTGCATCATTTTTATGAGATCTTTCTTGTTTCTTAATGTATGCATTTTTTTTTTTTTTTTGCTATGAACTTTCCTCAAAGAACTGCTTTTGTTGTATCCCATAAGTTTTGGTTATTGTCTTTCCATTTTCATTTGTATCGAGTTTTTTTATTCATTTCCTATTTGATTTCTTCTTTGACTCATTGGTTCTTCAGGAGTATGTTGTTTAATCTCACATTTTTTTTTAAATTTTCCAGTTTTCTTCTTGTAATTGATTTCCAGTTTTGTACTCTTCTGGTTGAAAAGACACTTGATCTGATCTCAGATCTCTTATAGAATTAACATTTCATTTAATACCTAACTTATTTTTGATTCCAGATAATTTTAGAAAATTATTATTTCTCCACTGAGTTTTTTTCTAAGTTACTTCTTAAAAGAATTATTTTCTGGAAGAGTTTGAGTATGATAGGTGTTAACGCTTCTCTAAATTTTTGATAGAATTCAACTGTGAAGCTGTCTGGACCTGGGCTTTTGTTTGCTGGAAGATTTCTGATTACAGTTTCAACTTCTGTGATTGTGATGGGTCTGTTAAGATTTTCTATTTCTTCCTGATTCAGTTTTGGAAAGTTGTACTTTTCTAAGAATTTGTCTATTTCTTCCACCATCACACTAATACCAAAACCTGACAAAGATGCCACAAAAAAAAAGAAAACTAAAGGCCAATATCACTGATGAACATAGATGCAAAAATTCTTAACAAAATTCTAGCAATCAGAATCCAACAATACATTAAAAAGATCATACATCATGACCAAGAGGGCTTTATCCCAGTGATGCAAGGATTCTTCAGTATCTGCAAATCAATCAATGTAATACACCACATTAACAAATTGAAAGATAAAAGCCATATGATTATCTCAATAGATGCAGAGAAAGCCTTTGACAAAATTCAACGTCCATTTATGATAAAAACTCTCCAGAAAGCAGGAATAGAAGGAACATGCCTCAACATAATAAAAGTTATATATGACAAACCCACAGCAAACATTATCCTCAATGGTGAAAAATTGAAAGCATTTCCCCTTAAGTCAGGAACAAGACAAGGGTGTCCACTTTCACCACTACTATTCAACACAGTTTTGGAAGTTTTGGCCACAGCAATCAGAGCAGAAAAATAAATAAAAGGAATTCAAATTGGAAAAGAAGAAGTAAAACTCTCACTGTTTGCAGATGACATGATCCTCTGCATAGAAAACCCTAAAGACTCCGCCAGAAAATTACTAGAACTAATCAATGATTATAGTAAAGTTTCAGGATATAAAATCAACACACAGAAATCCCTTGCATTCCTATACACTAATAATGAGAAAATAGAAAAAGAAATTAAGGAAACAATCCCATTCACCATTGCAATGAAAAGAATAAAATACTTAGGAATATATCTACCTAAAGAAACTAAAGACCTATATATAGAAAACTATAAAACACTGGTGAAAGAAATCAAAGAGGACACTAATAGATGGAGAAATATACCATGTTCATGGATCGAAAGAATCAATATAGTGAAAATGAGTATACTACCCAAAGCAATTTATAGATTCAGTGCAATCCCTATCAAGCTACCAATGGTATTTTTCACAGAGCTAGAATGAATAATCTCACAATTTGTATGGAAATACAAAAAACTTCGAATAGCCAAAGCTATCTTGAGAAAGAAAAATGGAACTGGAGGAATCAACCTGCCTGACTTCAGGCTCTACTACAAAGCCACAGTCATCAAGACAGTATGGTACTGGCACAAAGACAGAAATATAGACCAATGGAACAAAATAGAAAGCCCAGAGATAAACCCACACACCTATGGACACCTTATCTTTGACAAAGGAGGCAAGAATATACAATGGAGAAAAGACAATCTCTTTAACAAGTGGTGCTGGGAAAACTGATCAACCACTTGTAAAAGAATGAAACTAGAACACTTTCTAACACCATACACAAAAATAAACTCAAAATGGATTAAAGATCTCAACGTAAGACCAGAAACTATAAAACTCTTAGAGGAGAACATAGGCAAAACACTCTCTGACATACATCACAGCAGGATCCTCTATGACCCACCTCCCAGAATATTGGAAATAAAAGCAAAAACAAAGAAATGGGAACTAATTAAAATTAAAAGCTTCTGCACAACAAAAGAAACTATAAGCAAGATGAAAAGACAGCCTTCAGAATAGGAGAAAATAATAGCAAATGAAGCAACTGACAAACAACTAATCTCAAAAATATACAAGCAACTCCTACAGCTCAATTCCAGAAAAATAAATGACCCAATCAAAAAATGGGCCAAGGAACTAAATAGACATTTCTCCAAAGAAGACATACAGATGGCTAACAAACACATGAAAAGATTCTCAACATCACTCATTATCAGAGAAATGAAAATCAAAACCACCATGAGGTACCATTTCACGCCAGTCAGAATGGTTGCGATTCAAAAGTCTACAAGCAATAAATGCTGGAGAGGGTGTGGAGAAAAGGGAACCCTCTTACACTGTTGGTGGAAACCCAAACTAGTACAGCCACTATGGAGAACAGTGTGGAGATTCCTTAAAAAACTGGAAATAGAACTGCCATACGACCCAGCAATCCCACTGCTGGGCATACACACTGAGGAAACCAGAATTGAAAGAGATACGTGTACCCCAATGTTCCTTGCAGCACTCTTTATAATAGCCAGGACATGGAAGCAACCTAGATGTCCATCAGCAGATGAATGGAAAAGAAAGCTATGGTACATATACACAATGGAGTATTACTCAGCCATTAAAAAGAATACATTTGTATCAGTTCTAATGAGGTGGATGAAACTGGAGCCTATTATACAGAGTGAAGTAAGCCAGAAAGAAAAACACCAATACAGTATACTAATGCATATATATGGAATTTAGAAAGATGGTAATGATAACCCTGTATGTGAGACAGCAAAAGAGACACAGATGTATAGAACAGTCTTTTGGACTCTGTGGGGCGGGGGCGGGGGGGGGGGATGATTTGGGAGAATGGCATTGAAACATGTATAATATCATATAAGAAACAAATGGCCAGTCCAGGTTTGATCCAGGATACAGGATGCTTGTGGCTGGTGCACTGGGATGACCCAGAGGGGTGGTATGGGGAGGGAGGTAGAAGGGGGGTTCAGGATTGGGAACACATGTACACCTGTGGCGGATTCATGTTGATGTATGGCAAAACCAATACAATATTGTAAAGTAATTAGCCTCCAATTAAAATAAAAGGAGAAGAAAAATATTTGTTTCTTTAAAAAAAAAAAAAAAGATTATTAAACTTAATAATAAAAGTCACAGTAAGGGAGTTCAGAATTATACCCATGAAATTTATTCTCTCATTTTTGTTGATATTGCTTAAAAACTTTCTTGACATTCTTAATTTTAGTTCCTTGGAGGTTTATCCCAGAGGAATATTCTCCTTTATCTACAAGTGGATTCCTTCTCTTACACATGGGGGTGGGCAGAGGGGACTCCTGATTTCATGAGGTATCATTTTGTTTGATTATTTACACAATTTCTAAATAATAAAAAGCTGTCTAACAATGTTGATTAAACTATTTTAGAGAAAATCAAAATGCTCTTAATATATGAGACAAATTATTCTTCCAGTTGCTGTATTGAATTATTATCTTTTCATGTACAACATTCATTTAATCTTTTATTTAAATGTCTACAGTGTTGTATCACTTGAAAACCTAAAATTATTTATATTTGACTAAAATATTTCTGCTATTGCTACTTTTCCTGAAAATATATATTTTTAATTTTTACCTTTTTAACTTTGCTTCTTTCCTCATGTTGTGTTGCAACTTAATGTGTATGTCTTTTTAAAAATTTATAAATAAAAGAACATGTGTTTCAAGGGTTTTTATTGATATACTTTAGATTTTACCAATATATAAATTACATAAATTTTGTATTATAAGTGAAGTTTTCCAAATTCAAATAAAAGTACCTATTCAAGAATCATGGCTTTATTATTCTATTTTTAAGTCTTAAATAATTTATAATATCAATATCTTCCACTTTATGTTATACTGACATTTTATTAAGTGAAATAAAGTATTAAATGTGCATAGTCTCATCACTTAATGATGCTCACTAAATTGTAATTTCTCTATTGCTCTTAGATGATTAAATACTGAATCTGTTTATTTGAGAGGCTAAATATAAAGTGCATAGTTTCATAATCACATGGAATTTTATATTCTATGAAATGAGGTGGAAATAGAAGTTAATCAAATCATTTACATCGTTTTAGAATTCTGAAACATATAGGAAAAGCATTTTTGTGAAATGTATAGTGAAGAAATGAGAAAGATTATCAATATTTTTAACAATAGAAGTTTTTATCGTGTACATGAAAAGGGAGAACTTGTTAAAGAATATGCCTGAAGATCTTATCCTAGTAAATGCTTTTATAGTAATTTTGAATTGGAAAACTTTCTACAATCCATTGGAATGAAAGCAAGAGAAGTGAACTCCTGCACTGGTATGTATTTGAGAGCAATGAAATCTCTTCAGTACAAACATTCATATGCATTTTTTTTCCATATGCATTTTAAAAGACTAGAAAAGACATAATTCTCATGCTTTAAAAATGAACCTATAGTTACACAGAGAAACTGGCCTATGTATATTGCTCCATCTTTTCCTGAGTCTCATCAAATACAATATACCACATCTATATAGTCCTGGAAAGCTGGAACCTATACGTCTAGAAGATGTATAATTAAGTTAAAATAACTTTAAAATAGCCCAGAAGTAAATGTTCTAAAGTAACTTGGATTTAGGAGCTCTTTAACTGCAATCAGAGCTTGCATGGTGCTGGACACCACAATTCTGAAAGAAAATTAGAAAATGTAGAAGCCTCTGTGAGTAAAGAATTATATGGGGAAGCTAAAGAAATAAAGTTGTAATGTAAAACAAAAAACAAAAACAGAATAAAAAGACCTCAGCATTCCTGCTCAGACTTAATTTGTTTAATATTGTGGAGACAGAGGTTATACACTGATATTTTATCAAGGAGGGGCATCTCTACTGAGATTCCTGAAAATGTGTCAGATTTAACTTCGGGGTCAAAAAAGTTAGATTCAGTGTAAAAATGAATTAGTACACTTCCTATATAGATGCTAAACAGCAAAGCAACTCCCTTAAAAAACTTCAGGCCAGCACCCCATAAATATTCAATTAGAATGCATGTTCCAAAACTATTTCTTTGATCCCTCTTAGCCCTACTGCACACATAAATCAAGTGATATTCTAAACACGTAAAACAGTGTCATTCTCTTGCCTCCTCCTCTCCCTCTGGGCACATGGAATCATCTGTATTTTCTTCACTGATTTTAAAAATGTGGCAAAACATATATACAACATAACATAAACATATAACATTCACTATCTTAACCATTTTAAAGTGTACGATTCAGTGGCATTCTGTACTTCCACAATGTTATTCAATTATTTCCACTATCTAGTTCCAGAAAGTTATCATCAATCCAAAAGAAAACCCTAAGAAAATTAATACATCACTGTAATTCAACTATACTTCAGTAACAAAAAAAAGTAATTAAAAATCAAATAAACAAAAGGAAACTCTATACCTGTTAAGCCGTAACTCTTTACTCATCGCTCTCCTCAGTCTCTGGGAGTGACTAATGTGCTTTGTGTCTGTACGGATTTAACTCTTCTGGGCATTTCATATAAATGAAATCATAAAATACATTTTCTTTTCTGTCTGATTCCTTTCATTTAGCATAATGTTTTCAAGTTTTATTCGTGTTGTAGCATGTATCAGTACTTCAGTAGTTTTCATGGATGAACACTATTCCATTTTATACACACACACCACAATATCCATTCATCTGTTGATGGAAATTTGAGTTGTATTTTTGCTATTGTGAATAGTGCTGCTATGAATGTTTTGTGTAGGCATTTATTTGAATATCTGTGTTCCATTCTTTTGCGTATTTATCTAGGTGTAGAGTTACCAGGTCATGTGGCAACTCTGTTGTACTTATCGAGAAACTGACAAACTGGATTCAGAGCAGCTGCACTATTTGATATTCCCACCAGCAGTGTACAGGCTTCCCAGGTGGCGCTTAGTGGTAAAGAACCCATCTGCCAATGCAAGAGAGTTAAGAAACACAGGTTCAATCCCTGGGTGGAGAAAATCCCCTGGAGGAGGAAACAGAAACTCACTCCAGTATTCTTGCCTGGAAAATCCCATGGACAAAGGCGTCTTGTGGACTTCAGTCCATAGGGCCACAGAGAGTCCGACATGACTGAACTGACTGAGCACACGCGCACCAGCAGTGTATGAAGGTTAAAATTTCTCCACTCTCTTGCCAACATTTATTTTCACTTTTTTCCTTTTCCATTGGATATGAGTTGTTGTATCATTGTGGTCCTAAGTTACTAAATGACTGATGATATTCAGTACTTCTGATAAGTTTTTCGGCAATTTGCATACCTCCTTTTGGAAAAATATACATTTAATTTTTTGCCCATTTTTAATTGGGTTGCTTGTCTTTTTTTGTTGGTAAGTTGTAAATATTATATATATATATTGGATACTAACGGCCCTGATAAACTATATGACTTGAAAACGTTTTCAACCAATTTGTGGGTTGTCTGAGATCTCTTGATAGTGTCTTTTAATGAACAAAATAAATTTTGATAAAATCTGATTTATCTGTTATCTTTTATTGCTTATGCTCTTTATGTATATCTAAGAAATCATTGCTCTTTACAGCATCGGACCTAGCTTCTATCACCAGTCACATCCACAGCTGGGTATTCTTTTTGCTTTGACTCCATCCCTTCATTCTTTCTGGAGTTATTTCTCCACTGATCTCCAGTAGCATATTGGGCACCTATTGACCTGGGGAGTTCTTCTTTCAGTATCCTATCATTTTGCCTTTTCATACTGTTCATGGGGTTCTTAAGGCAAGAATACTGAAGTGGTTTGCCATTCCCTTCTCCAGTGGACCACATTCTGTCAGATCTCTCCACCATGACCCGCCCATCTTGGGTTGCCCCACAGGCATGGCTTAGTTTCATTGAGTTAGACAAGGCTGTGGTCCTAGTGTGATTAGATTGACTAGTTTTCTGTGAGTATGGTTTCAGTGTGTCTGCCCTCTGATGCCCTCTTGCAACACCAACCATCTTATTTGGGTTTCTCTTACCTTGGGTGTGGGGTATCTCTTTGCGGCTGCTCCAGCAAAGCGCAGCCGCTGCTCCTTACCTTGAACGAGGGTTAACTCCTTACTGCCGCTCTCCCTGACCTTCAACGTGGCATAGCTCCTCTAGGCCCTCCTGCGCCCACGCAGCCACTGCTCCTTGGACATGGGGTTGGTCCTCCTGGCTGCCGCCCCTGGCCTCCGGTGTGGGTTGCTCCTCCTGGCCGCTGCCCCGACCTTGGATGCGGGGTGACTCCTCTCTCGCTGCCCCTGACCTCGAACGCGGGGTAGCTCCTCTAGGCTGTTCCTAAGCCATCACAGCCTGGCACTCTCAGCCACTGCCCTTCACCTCGGACGTGGGGTAACTCCTCTTGGCCGCCGCCCTTCAGGCATGGGGACCTCCCAGCTTCTGCCCCTGACCTCGGACGTGGAGTAGCTCCTCTCGGCCACGCTTAGCACACTGGTCGCAGCCGCCTGCGCTTAGCGCACCAGTCACAAGCTGATGGGTGAATTTAACTCAGATGACCATTATATCTACTACTGCAGGCAGGAATCTCTCAGAAGAAATGGAGTAGCCATCAAGGTCAACAAAAGAGTCCGAAATGCAGTACTTGGATGCAATCTCAAAAATGATGGAATGATCTCTGTTCGTTTCCAAGGCAAACCATTCAGTATCACAGTAATCCAAGTCTTTGCCCCAACCAGTAACACTGAAGAAGCTTAAGTTGAAAGGTCCTATGAAGACCTACAAGACCTTTTAGAACTAACACCCAAAAAAGATGTCCTTTTCATTATAGGTGACTGGAATGCAAAAGTAGGAAGTCAAGAAACACCTGGAGTAACAGGCAAATTTGGCCTTGGAATACGGAATGAAGCAGGGCCAAGACTAACAGAGTTTTGCCAAGAAAATGCACTGGTCATAACAAACACCCTCTTCCAACAACACAAGAGAAGACTCTATACATGGACATCACCAGATGGTCAACACCGAAATCAGATTGATTATATTCTTTGCAGCCAAAGATGGAGAAGCTCTATACAATCAGCAAAAACAAGACCTGGAGCTGACTGTGGCTCAGATCATGAACTCCTTATTGCCAAATTCAGACTTAAATTGAAGAAAGTAGGGAAAACCACTAGACCATTCAGGTATGACCTAAATCAAATCCCTTATGATTATACAGTGGAAGTGAGAAATTAATTTAAGGGCCTAGATCTGATAGATAGAGTGCCTGATGAACTATGGAATGAGGTTCGTGACATTGTACAGGAGACAGGGATCAAGATCATTCCCATGGAAAAGAAATGCAAAAAAGCAAAATGGCTGTCTGGGGAGGCCTTACAAATAGCTGTGAAAAGAAGAGAAGCGAAAAGCAAAGGAGAAAAGGAAAGATATAAGCATCTGAATGCAGAGTTCCAAAAATAGCAAGAAGAGATAAGAAAGCCTTCTTCAGCGATCAATGCAAAGAAATAGAAGAAAACAACAGAATGGGAAAGACTAGAGATCTCTTCAAGAAAATTAGAGATACCAAGTGAATATTTCATGCAAAGATGGGCTTGATAAAGGACAGAAATGGTATGGACCTAACAGAAGCAGAAGAGATTAAGAAGAGGTGGCAAGAATACACAGAAGAACTGTACAAAAAAGATCTTCACGACCCAGATAATCACGATGGTGTGATCACTGACCTAGAGCCAGACATCCTGGAATGTGAAGTCAAGTGGGCCTTAGAAAGCATCACTACGAACAAAGCTAGTGGAGGTAATGGAATTCCAGTTGAGCTCTTTCAAATCCTGAAAGATGATGCTGTGAAAGGGCTGCAATCAATATGCCAGCATATTTGGAAAACTCAGCAGTGGCCACAGGACTGGAAAAGGTCAGTTTTCATTCCAATTCCAAAGAAAGGCAATGCCAAAGAATGCTCAAACTACTGCACAATTGCACTCATCTCACACGCTAGTAAAGTAATGCTCAAAATTCTCCCAGCCAGGCTTCAGCAATATGTGAACCGTGAATTTTCAGATGTTCAAGCTGGTTTTAGAAAAGGCAGAGGAACCAGAGATCAAATTGCCAACATCTGCTGGATCATGGAAAAAGCAAGAGAGTTCCAGAAAAACATCTATTTCTGCTTTATTGACTATGCCAAAGCCTTTGACTGTGTGGATCACAATAAACTGTGGAAAATTCTGAAAGAGATGGGAATACCAGACCACCTGATCTGCCTCTTGAGAAATTTGTATGCAGGTCAGGAAGCAACAGTTAGAACTGGACATGGAACAACAGACTGGTTCCAAATAGGAAAAGGAGTACATCAAGGCTGTATATTGTCACCCTGCTTATTTAACTTATATGCAGAGTACATCATGAGAAACTCTGGGCTGGAAGAAACACAAACTGGAATCAAGATTGCTGGGAGAAATATCAATAACCTCAGATATGCAGATGACATCACCCTTATGGCAGAAAGTGAAGAAGAACTCAAAAACCTCTTGATGAAAGTGAAAGTGGAGAGTGAAAAAGTTGGCTTAAATCTCAACTTTCAGAAAACGAAGATCATGGCATCTGGTCCCATCACTTCATGGGAAATAGATGGGGAAACAGTGGAAACAGTGTCAGACTTTTTTTGGGCTCCAAAATCACTGCAGATGGTGACTGCAGCCATGAAATTAAAAGACGCTTACTCCTTGGAAGGAAAGTTATGACCAACCTAGATAGCATATTCAAAAGCAGAGACATTACTTTGCCAACAACGGTCCGTCTAGTCAAGGCTATGGTTTTTCCTGTGGTCATGTATGGATGTGAGAGTGGAATGTGAAGAAGGCTGCATGCCAAAGAATTGATGCTTTTGAACTGTGGTGTTGGAGAAGACTCTTGAGAGTCCCTTGGACTGCAAGGAGATCCAACCAGTCCATTCTGAAGGAGATCAGCCCTGGGATTTCTTTGGAAGGAATGATGCTAAAGCTGAAACTCCAGTACTTTGGCCACCTCATGCGAAGAGTTGTCATTGGAAAAGACTGTGATGCTGGGAGGGATTGGGGGCAGGAGGAGAAGGGGACGACAGAGGATGAGATGGCTGGATGGCATCACTGACTCGATGGACGTGAGTCTGGGTGAACTCCGGGAGTTGGTGATGGACAGGGAGGCCTGGCGTGCTGCGATTCATGGGGTTGCAAAGAGTCAGACACGACTGAGCGACTGATCTGAACTGAAGAAATCATTGCCAAGTCCAAGATCATGAAGATTTACTTGTTTTGTTCTAAGAGTTTTAGCTCTTAATTTTAGGACTATGAAGTGTTTTGAGTTTATTTTTATATATGGCGTGAGGTACAGTAGTCCCAGACCATTCATTGAAAATACTCTCCCTTTCCTTATTAAATGTTCTTGGCACCCTTGTTGAAATTTAGTTGGCCATAGGTATTTGACTTATTTCTGTACTCTCAAGTCTGTGTCATTGGTTTACAAGCTACCCTTATGCCAGTGCCTTTTTTTAAAGTTAATTTGTATCACAGTATAGTTGCTTAACAATGTTATGCTAGTTTCTGCTGTAAGCAAAGTGAAACAGCCATATGTATAAATATATCTCCTCTTTTTTGAATTTCCTTCTCATTTAGGTCACCAAAGGACACTGAGTAAAGTTCTCTGTGCTATACAGTGGGTTCTCATTAGTTCTCTATTTTATATATACTCTATAGTTGTGTATATGTCAGTCTCAGTCTCCTAATTCATCCCACCCTTTCCCACCTTGGTGTCCATGTTTGTTCTCTGTCTGTTTCTGTTTCCACTTTGCAAATAAATTCATCTGTATCATTTTTCTAGATTGTGCATATAAGCAACATTATTTGATATTTGTTTTTCTTTTTCTGACTTACTTCACTCTATATGACAGTCTCTAGGCCCATCCACATATTTGCAAATGGCACAATTTCACCCCTTCTTATAGTCGAGTAATATCCCATTGAATACCTATATTCAACTGTTACTCAGCTGTTAAAAGGAACAAAATTTGACTGAGTGACTGAGCACACACACACGCCACATCTTTTTTATCCCATCCCTCTTTTGATGGACATTTATGTTGCTTTTGTAACCTAAATGCTATTGTAAATATTGCTGCCGTGACCATTGGGTTACATGTATCTTTTTGAATTATGTTTTTTTCTGGGAAAATGCCCAGGAGTAGTATCACTGGGTCATATGATAGTTCTATTTTTCAGTTGTTCAAGGAATCCCCATAATGTTCTCCATAGTGGCTGGACCAATTTATATTACCATCAACAGTATAAGTGGATTCTCTTTTCTCCACACCCTCTTTAGCATTCGTTTGCAGATTTTTTGATGATGGCCATTCTGACTGGTGTGAGGCTACAAAACTACAAAGTTCATTGTAGTTTTGGTTTGCATTTCTTTGATAATTAGTGATGATGAGCATCATTTCATGTGTTTGTTGGCCATCTGTATGTCTTCTTTAGAGAAATGTCTTATATAGGTCTTCTGCCCATTTTTTGATTAGGTTATTGGTTTTTTTGTGTGTGTTTTTATATTGAGCATGAGCTGTTTCTATATCTTGGAGATTAACCCCTTGTTAGTTGTTCATTTGCAA
This sequence comes from Bos mutus, assembly GCF_027580195.1. NCBI lineage: Eukaryota > Metazoa > Chordata > Mammalia > Artiodactyla > Bovidae > Bos > Bos mutus. Next base: position 64,045,094 of record NC_091621.1, on the reverse strand, counting down.
ATATTTTCTCCCATTCTGAGGGTTGTCTTTTTGTCTTATTTATGGTTTCCTTTGCTGTGCTTTTATTTATTTATTTATTTTTTATAAAGGGAGCCGGCGGGGCGGCCCAGCGCCGCGCCTCCAGCCTTCCCTCCGCGAGGCGAGGGCTGGCCCGGCCCGCAGCCAGCCCGCCCCTCGAGCCCCTCCCCCTCTGTGTGCTTTGAACTTAAATTAGGTCCCATTTGTTTTTTGTTTTTTTTTTAGTTTGTTTGTTTTTATTTTCATTACTATAGGAGATGGGTCAAATTATATTGTTGTGATTTATGCCATAGAGGGTTCTGCCTATGCTTTCCTCTAAGAGTTTTATAGAATTCTTACATTTAGGAGTAGAACAACCTTACATTTAGGTATTTAATCCATTTTGAGTTTATTTTTATGTATAGGGTTAGGGAGTGTTCTAATTTCATTCTTTTACATGTACCTGTCCAGTTTTCCCAGCATCACTTATTGAAAAGACTGTCTTGTCTCCATTGTATATTCTTGTCTCCTTTATCAAAGATAAGGTGCCCATAGGCATGTGGGTTTATCTCTGTGCTTTCTATCTCGTTGCATTGATCTATATCTTTGCTTTTGTTTCACTACCATATTGTCTTGATTACTATAGCTTTGTAGTATAGTCTGAAGTCAGGGAGCCTGATTCCTCCAGCTCCATTTCTCTTTCTCAAGATTGCTTTGGCTATTCAGTATCTTTAGTGTTTCCATACAAACAGTATCTTTAGTGTTTCCATACAAACTGTAAAACTTTTTTTGTTCTAATTCTGTGAAAGATGCCATTGGTAATTTGATAGGGATTGCATTGAATCTGTGGATTGCTTTGGGTAGTATAGTCATTTTTATAATATTGACTTTTTTCTATCAAAGAACATGGTATATCTTTCCACCTGTTTGTGTCATTTATTTTTTAATTTCTTTCATCAGTATCTTATAGTTTTCTAAATCTGTTACTAAGTCCAAGCTCCGTCAGCTCGCTGCATGGCAGGCAACTTAACTGAGAGGCTAGATGTTGAGGCAAGGAATACAACGTTACTCAGAAAGCTGGCTGGCTGAGAAGATGGCAGACTAATGTCTCAAAACAAACATATCACAGGATGCCGGATTCCTTCATAATACAGAGAGAGGGAGGAGTTGAAGGAGTAAAGACCATTATTTTGCAAACATCTTCCAGAATGGCCAACCTCAGGAATGGGCTGTGTTACCCCTTCAAGCAGAGGTCCAGAGTTCCCTGAGGCAGGTCATTATGTATAATTATAATAACAAAAGCAAGGAGAAACCAAAGTTAAAGTCAATGAAACAGATCCATCATGGAGTCAGAATTGACTCTTTCCTGTAACAAGTACAGGTGTTTTACCTCCTTCAGTTCAGTTCAGGTCAGTCGCTCAGTCGTGTCCGACTCTTTGTGACCCCATGAATCGCAGCACGCCAGGCCTCCCTGTCCATCACCAACTCCTGGAGTTCACTCAGACTCACGTCCATCGAGTCAGTGATGCCATCCAGCCATCTCATCCTCTATTGTCCCCTTCTCCTCCTGCCCCCAATCCCTCCCAACATCAGAGTCTTTTCCAGTGAGTCAATAGGTACTTTTACACTACCTAGGAATAAATGAAATTGCAATGATAAATGGGATTGGTTCCTAATTTCTCTTTCTGAACTTTCATTGTTAGTCTATAGGAATGCAAGAGATTTCTGTGCATTAATTTTGTGTCCTGAAATCTCTAGTGGAAGAGGAAATTGTAGCAGGCTGGGATGCACATGCACTCTCCAGGGAAGTTGGCCCTGGACCTGCACTTGCTCATAGGCCCCTGAGTGGAAACAGCAAGGACAGTCTACACTGGCCTCTAGGGTCCAAGATGATAGTCACAGATCATGCTCACCCCTGTAGGCAGTGTCCTGCAGCCTATGAGCACACAGAGAAAGAACCTCCTATGGCAAGTCCACCCCCCTCCTCCTACAGTCCAGAACAATGGTCCCTTGCCTTCTGATAGGCCCAGGCTTCTTCCCAGACTCCCTCATTTGCGGTACACTACATCTAGCACCCATGGGCTATCTTCACACAGTCAACCCCAGTCCTTTCACTGGGTCTGACCTCTGAAACCAAGCTCAGTACCCAGCGCCCACCACCCCACTGGACAAGCATCTCAGGCACAGACCCTCTGTGCAAGTCTCTCTCCACTTTGCTCTCTGTTGCTGTGCTCTTCTTCGAGCTCTTCTCTTTTCCAAAGCTCCCTCTCTGTCCCCACCAGTGAGGGGACTTCCCAGTGTATGGAAATCTTTCGTCCTTCACAGCTCCCTGCCAGAGGCACAGGGCCCATCCTGATTCCTCTCATTTTTCTCCTTCCTTTTTCTTTTGACCTACTCAGTTACTCAGAGATTGTCTGCCCTTTTGGAAGTCTGAGGTCTTGTGCTGGCATTCAGTGGATGTTTGGTGAGAGTCGTTTCATATGTAGACGTATTTTTGATATATCTGTGGGAAGAAGGGGAGCTCCATATCCTATTACTCCACCATCTTGATCTCCTCCTCCAATGCCACTGTTTTGATTACTGTAGCTTTGTCGTTAGTTTTGCAGTCAGGAAGTATGATTGCCTTGACTTTTCAGAGTCCCTTGCAGTCCCATGGTAACTTTATAATCATGTTTCCCTTTCGGCAATATGGTCATTGGATTTTGATAGAGATTTCATTGATTCCATACATCACTTTGGGGAGTGCTGCCATTTTAACAAAATTAAATCTTACAATTCATGAACATGAGATGTCTTTTCATTTATTTAAGCTTTTTCTATTTTTTCAGCAAGTTTCATTGTTTTTGAAGTGCAAGTTTTCTTTGATAATGTATAGATATGCAAATATTGTGTGTTGATATTATATCCTCTAACTTTCCTGAATTTGCTTATTCCTTTATCAGTTATAATGTGCATTCTTTAAGATTTTATATACAAAAGATCCTGTTATCTGAGAATATATTTAGTTATTTATTCTATTGCCATGTGGATGACTTTTAGTATTTTTCTGGCCTAAATACTCTAGCTATGACTTCCAGTACAGTGTTCAATAGAAGTGCAAAAGTGAAATCATTTTCTTTTTTCTCATTAAGGGAAAAGCTTTCAGTATTTCACCATTGACAGTTATGCTAGATGTGGGTTATTCATAAGTGCCCTTTATCTTGTTGAGTAAGATCCTTCTATTTCTAGATTGCTTAATGTTATCATCATGAAACGGGGTTCCTGGGTGGCGCTAGTGGTCAAGAATCCACCTGCCAATGCAGGAGATGCAAGGATGTGGGTTTGATCTCTGGGACAGGAGATCCCGTGGAGTAGGAAATAGCACCCCAATCAAGCATTGGTGACTGGAAAATCAGATGGCAGAGGAGCCTAGTGGGCTATAGTCCAAGGGGTTACCAATAGTTGGATGCAAATGAGCACATCATCATAAAATGGACTAGATTCTGTGAAGTGTTTTTGTGCTTCAATTGAGATGACCTTTTTTTTTTTAACTTTCCTTCATAAGGATACTATTATATTGATTTTTCATGTTAGATCCCTCTTACATTCATGGAATAAATCCCAATTTGCTATGGTGTTAAATCCTTTAATAGATATTAGATTCAGTTTACCAGTATGTTATCCAGGACTTTTGCATCTGTGTTCATTAGAGATATTGGTCAGTACTTTTCTTGTGATGTTTTTGGCTTTTTGTCAGTTTAGTTCAGTTGTTTAGTCATGTCCAACTCTTTGTGACCCCGTGGGCTGCAGCATGCCAGGCTTCCCTGTCCCTCACCAAGTCCTGGAGCTTGCTCAAACTCATGTCCATCGAGTCGGTAATGCCATCCAACCATCTCATCCTCTACCATCCCCTTCTCTTCCTGCCTTCAATCTTTCCCAGCATCAGGGTCTTTTCCAATGAGTCAATTCTTCCAGTCAGATAGCCGAAGTATTGGAATGTCAGCATCAGTTCTTCGAATGAATATTCAGGACTGATTTCCTTTAGGATGGACTGGTTGGATCTCCTTGCAGTCCAAGGGACTCTCATGAGTCTTCTCCAATACCACAGTTCAAAGGCATCAGTTCTTCAGCACTCAGCTTTCTTTATTGTCCAACTCTCACATCCATACATGACTACTGGAAAAACCATAGTTTTGACTAGACAGACATTTGTTGGCAATGTAATGTCTCTGCTTTTTAATATGCTGTCTAGGTTGGTCATGGCTTTTCTTCCAAGGAGCAAATGTCTTTTAATTTCATGGCTGCAGTCACCATCTGCAGTGATTTTGGAGCCCAGAAAAATAAAGTCTGTCACTGTTTCCACTGTTTCCCCATCTATTTGCCATGAAGTGATGGGACCAGATGCCACGATCTTCATTTTTTGAATGTTGAGTTTTAAGACAGCTTTTTCACTCTCCTTTTTCACCTTCACCAAGAAGCTCTTTAGTTTCTCTTTACTTGCTACCATAAGGGTGGTGTCATCTGCATATGTGAGATTATTGATATTTCTCCCGGCAGTCTTGGTTCCAGTTTGTGCTTAATCCAGCCCAGCATTTTGCATGATGTACTCTGCATAGAAGTTAAATAAGCAGGGTGACAATATACAACCTTGATGTACTCCCTTCTCCAATTTGGAATCAGTCCACTGTTCCATGTCCAGTTCCAACTGTTTCTTCTTGACCTGCATACAGATTTCTCAGGAGGCAGATTAGGTGGTCTGGTATTCCCACCTCTTGAAGAATTTTCCACAGTTTGTTGTGATCCACACTGTCAAAGGCTTTGGCATAGTCAATAAAGCAGAAGTAGATGTTTTTCTAGAACTCTCTTGCTTTTTGTATGATCCAACAGATATTGGCAATTTGAACTCTGGTTCCTCTGCCTTTTCTAAATCCAGCTTGAATATCTGGAAGTTCTCCGTTCGCATACCGTTGAAGCCTGGCTTGGAAAACTTTGAGCATTACTTTGCTAGCACGTGAGATGAGTGCAATTGTGTGGTAGTTTGAACATTATTTGGCATTGCCTTTCTTTGGGACTGGGATGAAAGCTGACCTATTCCAGTTCTGTGACCACAGCTGAATTTTCCAAATTTGCTGGCATATTGAGTGAAGCACTTTCACAGCATCATCTTTTAGGACTTAAAATACCTCAACTGGAATTCATCACCTCCACTAGCTTTGTTTGTAGTGATGCTTCTTAAGGCCCACTTGACTTAGCATTTCAGGATGTCTGGCTCTAGGTGAGTAATCACAGCATCATGGTTATCTGTGTCATTAAGATTTTTTTTTTCAATAGTTCTGTGTATTTTTTCCACCTCTTCTTAATGTCTTCTGCTTCTCTTAGGTCCATACCATTTCTGTGTTTTATTGTGCCCATCTTTGCATGAGATGTTCCCTTGGTATCTCTAATTTTCTTGAAGAGATCTCTAGTCTTTCCCATTCTATTGTTTTCCTTTATTTCTTTGCATTGATCACTAAGAAAGGCTTTCTTATCTGTCTTTGCTATTCTTTGGAACTCTGGATTCAGATGGGTATATCTTTCCTTTTATCCTTTGTCTTTAGCTTCTCTTCTTTTCTGAGCTATTTGTAAGGCCTCCTCAGACAACCATTTTGCCTTTTTGCATTCCTTTTTCTTGGGGATAGTCTTGATCAACACCTCATGTACAATGTCATGAACCTCCATCCATAGTTCTTCAGGAACTCTATCAGATCTAATCCCTTGAATCTGTGTGTCACTTTCACTGTATAACCTTAGGGGATTTGATTTAGGTCATACCTGTATGGCCCTACTTTGTTCAATTTAAGTCTGAATTTGGCAATAAGGAATTCATGATCTGAGCCACAGTCAGCTCCCGGTCTTGTTTTTGCTGACTGTGTAGAACTTCTCCATCTTCGGCTGCAGAGAGTATAATCAACCTGATTTCAGTATTGACCATCTGGTAGAGTCATCTCTTGTGTTGTTGGCAGAGGGTGTTTACTTTGTATGACCAGTGCGTTCTCTTGGCAAAACTCTGTTAGCCTCTGCCCAGCTTCATTTTGTACTCCAAGGCCATCTTGCCTGTTACTGTAGGTATTTCCCGACTTCCTATTTTTCTATTCCAGCCCCTTATGATGAAAAGGACATTTTTTCTTGGCTTTTTGTCAGGCTAGCCTCAATGAATATGTGAAGAAGGTGTTTTCTCCTCTTTTGATTTTTGAAACACATTTGACAAAGATTTTAAGGTAATTCTGTAAAATTTTGATTAATCAGGAAAGTCATCTGCTCTTGTACTTTGCTTTATTAACAGGTTTTGTTGGGATATCTAACTCTTTTTTAATTTGAATTTTCTGTACACTAATGATATGCACATGTTTTCATGTACTTATTATCCATTCATACTATGTGAAGCATCTGTCCACAATTTTTGAATTGTTTAGCTGTCTTTATTATTCTGTCATGGGAATTGTTAGTATATTCTGGATACAAACAAGATATTTGTGAGTAATATTTCCCAGTATGTGTCTTGCCTGTTTAGTTTCTTAATTTTCCTTTGAATAGTTTTTTAATATTGATGAACTTGATTTGTATTTTCCTTCATAGTTACTAATTCATTCTAAGAGCATAGGGATTCCTTAAGTGTTCTGAATTTAATTCTTTTGTCAGATATATGCATTACCAATGATTTCTCTGTTTGTGATCTGCCTTTTCACTGTTTGATTGTTGTCTTTGATCAGAAGTTCTTAATTTAATGAAGTCCATTATATCAATCTTCCCATTAATGGTTAGCTATTTCTGTGTTTTATTTAATAATTATTTGCCACTTCAGGCTGATGAAGTTTTTCTCCTATACTTTATTCCAGAAGATTTACTGTTTTACTTTTCACATTTGTGGCTATGATCTATTTCCAATTACTCAATTGAATAAATATATTTAGTTGGTGTGGCATCATTTGTTGAAAATAAATCCTTTCCCCCAGTGAATTATAGATGTTCCTTTCTTATAAATCAGGTGACTGTTTATATGTGAGAATGTTTCTGGACTCTACTTTTAGATCTATTTGTTCTTATACCAATATCATATAGTTTTGAGTATGAGACATTATAGCAAGTTTCATATCTTTATAGCAGTTTCTAATATTTCATATCTAATATAGCAAGTTTCATATCATATAGATATTTCATATCTATAGCAAGTTTCATATCTAATCTTACAAACCTACTCAACTCTATCAAATGTCTGAAAACCTCACACAAACAATAAATATTTTTACCTCCATACAAATTTTTAATCAGCTTGTCAATTTTCATTAACATTGGTATTGAATTTTATCTATAAATTTATTATTCTGTGTCCATGTCCATTTTAGATTAGTCCATTTTCCAGAATCTTCTTCTATGCCTAATGTCTAAATAGAGTTGGTCTAGAGGTACCTGTGTGACATATGGAAGACAGAAGTCAAATTGTAGGTATTGTTCCCTGAAGGTCATAATGTTTAGACATGGTATCAAATAGAACCTGGCATATTATATGGAACAGAAAGAACTTGATAGTTTTTAGCTTGCATAGTTCTTGCATCTATTTCCATGTCCAGTTCTCTTTCTCAATAATGCTCAATGACCCATAACAAGACCCTTGGCTGCAGACCTACAGAAATAAGAAGGCAGGCAGAAATTTCCAGTCATCTCTCCATAAACTTCGTATGTTAAGTACTTATGAACCCTAAGCTTGTAATTATAAAGGCTAAATAACTTGAACCTCTAACAACTTTTCAAAGTGCAAACAACAAAAAATATTGTGAGGCATTCAGGGGAAGACATTTTTAATATAGAAAAGATATGAAATAATTTTCTACCTTATTCATTGCCTGGAAAATATCAGAATTGAGACTTGAGGCAGTTCATGAAGAAATACTTGTTTTAGAAAATTATTTAAAGGGGAAAAGCACTGAAATTAAATTGTAAAAATTTATTTTGTTTAAAATTTAAATTTCTTTCCATTTCTGTGCATATTATCAATCTAGATTGCTCAGTCATTTTTACATTAGCAGTATTCAGTACATGTTTACAAAAAGATAAATGCTACAAAAATATAAAGTACTGTATAAAACTTAAAATCCCATACATTAAGTTTGAGATTAAATACATCTATCCTAATTGAGATTAAATAAAAATTCTAGTTCATTTTTTTAACATTTTGAAAACTCTGCAGTTAAAGTGAAAGTATAAACATTTCGATTGTTCAGTTGAGTAACCCTAGGAAATGATTAAGCAAGGAAATGGAGACATTTTGAAAAGAATAAAACAACTATAAGCAAAAATCATTAAATAGATTATATGAAGTCCTTAATTCTTTCATCATGAATATTTTACAGTTATTCCAAAGAGGAACTAAAGAACCTCTTGATGAAGGCAAAAGAGGAGAGTGAAAAAGTTGGATTAAAACTCAACATTCAAAAAATGAAGATCATGGCATTCGGCCCCATCACTTCATGGCAAATATATGGGGAAACAATGGAAACAGTGACACACTTTATTTTTTTGGGCTCCAAAATCACTGCAGATGGTGACTGCAGCCATGAAATTAAAAGATGCTTGCTCCTTAGAAGAAAAGCTGTGACCAACCTAGACAGCATGTTAAAAAGCAGAGACATTACTTTGTCAACAAATGTCTGTCTAGTCAAAGCTATGGTTTTTCCAGTAGTCATGAATGGATGTGAGAGTTGGATCATAAAGAAGGCTGAGCATTGAAGGATTGATGCTTTTGAACTGTGGTGTTGAGACGACTCTTGAGAGTCCCTTGGACTACAAGTAGATCAAACCAGTCAATCCTAAAGGAAATTAGTCCTGAATATTCATTGGTAGGACTGATGCTGGAGCTGAAGCTCCAATACTTTGGCCAACTGATGTAAAGAACTGACTCATTGGAAAAGACCCTGATGCTGGGAAAAATTGAAGGCAGGAGGAGAAAGGGATGACAGAGGATGAGATGGTTGGATGGCATCACCAATTCAGTGGACATGAGTTTGAGCAAGCTCCAGGAGATGGTGAAGGACAGGGAAGCCTGATGTGCTGTAGTCCATGGGATCACCAAGAGTCAGACCGACTGAGCGACTGAACAACAACAATGTCAAAACACTCAGCCTCATTTTGATAAATAACCTAAGAAAGCTGCATCTTGCAGACACATTATTTAAAGTCAAATCATAGAAACATCAATTGTACACACTTTAATTTTTTACTACAGCCCCTCTCTTATGAAAAAATATCTAACTTATTACTTTAGAAACAGACAGGATAGAGAAGTTAATTTCCCAAAGTTTAGGTCAATTCAAGCTTTACTGGTTCTTTGCTACCTGTTCTCAAAGCAGTCCACAGTCTTTCTCTAGTCAATTTCTAAGTCTTCTGACCTATTTGACATGTACAGAATCTGCTTCCCATCTGCTCATCTTAACACCCCCAATGTTAAATTCTTACTCTTTAACTTAACACCACCACAGTTCTTTCATCTCTTGGAAAAAACTTGTTTGATCATTGAATCAAAGTGGCTATTTTCATCTGGTTGCTCCAAGTTTTGTTCCTGCTTACTGCCATACCCTGAACCTAACCATAGATACTCCATTCTAGGTTTGCCTGGCATCAGTATGTCCTCCACTGCTACCAAAGCAGAAAGTAAAGACAGAGAACAGGTAAAACAAGACACTGCTTTGGTAGAACCTGATTACACTCCCTGTTGCCCTTAATTTCAAGACTCTTAAACAATGTGACCCTCTTTCATCCCCTGTTAAGTGGGAACAATGGAAATGACATCAGAGGACTATGACATTAAGAGGATATGAGCAAAAATACTCTATAAAATCCAACATGTTGCCATTATAAAATATGCTAATTTTGAAAATATATATATATTTTTTTTTTTATGGTGCGGGGGTTCTGGGTACCTTTCTTTCTAGGCCTCCACAGAAAGGATGCCTGGACCAGAGCAAAGCCGCCTCCGCAAGTTGGGTAAAGGGGTAGTAGTCTCTTCCTCAGCCCAAGTATCTGCTGAAAAAATATTTTTAATATTCTGAGATATAGCACTGATATCTTTCTCCTTTAGAAACCGTATTTAAAGTGATGGTTAAGAATATTCAACATGGGGTTATTATCACTAAACTTTGTATAATAGATTTTATAGCTTCTGTGAATTCTCTGGAGTAGCAGTCCTCAACCTTTGTGGCACCTGGAACTGGTTTCATGGTAGACAGTTTTTCTGTGGACTGGGGTCCAGGAGATGGTCTTAGTTTGGCCTGCGACTCACCTCCTGCTGTGCATCCTAGTTCCTACCAGGCCACAGACCAGTATCAGCCCGCAGCCCTGGGGTTGGGGACCCCTGTTCTAGGTGTATACCCAAGAGAAACTTGTACACATGCGGAACAAAAGACATGGCTGAAACTGATCATAGAAGTACTGTATGTAATAGCATACAATGCAAATATCTATAGACAAAAGAATGGGTAAAAACAATGCCATATTCATATAACTGAGTACAATATATGAGTTATTGTGAATAAACTTCAGCTACATGGGCAAATCTCATTGTACTCAGGCTAGTGTATTGAAGGAATATATATTATTGAGCAACTGTATTTATAAAAAATTCAAAAACAGTAAAAACTAAAAATGACAATTTTAACATATATATATGTGGTAAAACTATAGAGTATGAAGATAATGGTAAATACAAAATATAGGATAGTGGTTACTTTGGTGGTGCAGGTAGGAAAGAGTATCAGATGAGGAAGAGCAAATGAATGGTGGCAAAGGTAATTTTTAGTTCTTAATTTCTGAAGCTGGATGGTGAATATAATGGTGTCTTTATTAATAAACTTTCAACTATGCATACTATTTTATAATGAACACTTCTAAGAGTTCTAAAGCCAACAGCTAAAACTCAGTAACCTTATTCATTAAGGAGAGTGGCTGGCAAAATATTCCTGTTCTGGTTTCATGCATTTCTCTTGGTGATGATGAGACAGTTTTATCAATGTTATTTAAGTTATTCCTTAATCCATAAATCTTTCCATTTACTCTATTTTTGGAGCCTATTAAAGGATTTCCCTGGTGGCTCATACGGTAAAGTGTCTGCCTACAATGTGGGAGACCAGGGTTCAATCCCTGGGTCGGGAAGATGCTCTGGAGAAGGAAATGGCAACCCACTCCAGTATTCTTGCCTGGAAAATCCCATGGACGGAGGAGTGTGGTAGGCTACAGTCCATGGGGTTGCAAAGAGTTGGACACAACTGAGCAACTTCACTTCACTTCAAAGAAGGATTGGAATCCTTTAAAAAGTTATTTTTAATGCATATTAAATTTCTCTTAACATTGTCCTGGGGATTGAGATACACTGGGCAATGTTGGACAAATGAACATTTATGTTTCAATTTTCTCAAATATATTTTTAATAGTTATATCCCATTGACTTCCTGATGTGCTGTGCTTAGTCACTCAGTCATGTCCGACTCTTTGTGACCCCATGGACTGTAACCCGCCAGACTCCTTTGTCCATGGGGATTCTCTTGGGGAGGATACTGGAGTGTGTTGCCATGCCTCCTCGAGGGGATCTTCCCAATCCAGGGATCAAACCCAAGTCTCCTGCATTGCAGGCGTATTCTTTACTGTCTGCACCACCAGGGAAACCCAACTTTCTGATAGCCAAGTCTACTCCTCTATTTTTTTCTTAAGACAGAAAACACAGGGACACACATACTAGATAACTGGTCCAGGAGATGTCATCATCATGGCAGCCATAGAAAGTTCCAACTACCTTGGGGTGGATGCATACTCACAGACCAAGAGATCAATCTCTCAGGCCTTGTCATCTGTCAGAAATCTTCAGTATCCAAAAGGGAAGCATGCCCAGCTCCATAGTGAAAATGAAAATGATAGTCACTCAGTGGTGTCCGACTCTTTGCAACCCAATGGGCTATACAGTCCTCTGTTCATGGAATTCTCCAGGCCAGAATACTGGAGTGGGTAGCCTTTCCCTTCTCCAGGGGATCTTCCCAACGCATGAGAGATTTTTATTCTAAGGCTGGAAGTAGAGGACCTTGTGTTTATCTTTCCTTTTTGTTCAATATCCAGTAAATGGGCTTCTCTGGTTGCTCAGACAGTAAAGAATCTGCCTGCTATGTGGGAGACCTGGGTTCAATCCATGTGTCGGGAAGATCCCCTGGAGAAGGGAATGGCTACCCATTCCAGTTTTCTTGCCCGGGGAATCCCATGAACAGAGGAGCCTGGCAGGCTGCAGTCCATGGGGTCACAAAGGGTCAGACATGACTGAGCGATAAGCACTTTTGTTCCATAGCCAATAAATGAACTTTTTCCTTCAAGAGCCTAGTAGTTTCTGATGCTTAATTTACTATTAGGTGAATTATAGACAACTTAGAGACAAATAGACCAGGTTGCCTATAAATTATTGAAGCAAACTCAGATAACCCATTCTACAAAAACCCTTCTAGGAGTGTCTTAGAATAAATCAGATGTATTTGTGTTTTCCTGCCCTCTCTCAGAACACTAGGCACCATTCCAGAATCAAATTTTGAAGTCCTGAGTGGATGTCTTGTTTCTTTCCTAAACATTATTAAAACATTTTAGCTTGTTGAAAACAAAGAATATTACTCTTCCTCCACAGTCTTACCGTACCTTAACTCTCTTTGTAGATTTTAATAAGTAATTAATCTCTAGACACTTTTTTTTTTTTACAAAAATTAAAGACAGTAGTTGAACTATGATACTCATATGTTTTCAGTTAAATAGAATCCTCCGCTTGATTTTAAAGGGGCTTAATATCAAATTTAATGTTGCTTTCTTTATTAGCAAATTTGTTTTTTGCTACAGTATATTTCTTCTGTGATAGGGTATTTGAAAAACATACTGCTGGTTTTCCTTCTAAAATCTTTGGCTAACATTAGCTCAAACTACTTTTATTTTGCCCTTGAGATAGATTCGCTTAAATATTATTTTTCTTACTAACCTCAACTGCCTGACACAGTATATTACTTTTTGAGTCACTGTCCTCCTTTTCATTTTCAATATTTTCTTAGCCATAACTTTAAGAAAAGGCTTTTGTAAAGCCATATTGAATACTGCTAGCTCTTTATTTTCTTTTCTGTGAAAATTGTAACGTACTGTAGTTCAATTATAGAGCTCTTACTCTCTACCCTAGAGACTAAGATTTGACTTGATTCCCATCTGTATTCATTTTCTTTTTCCCTCTTTCAATTCTAGGTTCTCTTTGTTTAAAACTGTGGGTGCCCAGTTAAAAAAAAAAGTCATTGTGGTTAATTTCTTTTTGTCTAATTCCAATACAGCTCTGATAGTTTTTTCCTTACCTATTGCCTATAATATCATTAGCAATACTGTCAGGCCAAAACATCTTGAGAAAAAGGAAACCAAAATGAATGACTCCACTGTCTTTAAGTGGTTTGAAAACATGTGGATGGTTCCACTTGCTTTCTAAAAACCAAAAACATCACTGATCATATTTTTTGCTCAAGAATAGATTTTTCTTAATTTTAAAAAGTGAAAAAAGTGAAAGTGTAGTTGCTCAGTTGTGCTGACTCTTTGTGACCCCGTGGACTATATAACCCACCAGGCTCCTCCATCCATGGGATTCTCTAGGCAAGAATACTGGAGTGGGTTACCATTCCATTCTCCAGGGGATCTTCACAACCCAGGGATCGAACCCAGGTCTCCTGCATTGCAGGCAGATTCTTTACCATCTGAGCCACCAAGAAAGCCAATTTTGAAGAGTAATACAAGTTAAGTGTTAACAACAAAATACATAAGTGCACATTCTCTAAAAATTGTTCATCTCCTAGAAACTTAGAGTCTAAGCTCAACACATGCAAGATAGAAGGCTATTCACACTTCATGTATAAACAAGTTTTTACCACATGTATTAATTTTCTTCTGGAGATAGAAGTCTATCTCACTGTTATGTTAAATGGACTTGATCTCCCAATTTCTAGGAGATAGGAAGTCCCATGTCCTAGAAATCTGAAAAATGAAAACAATAGTAAAAGAAATGATAATAATGATAGTGATTAATGTCATTAAGTCCTTGCTATGTGGTTGAAACTAACACTGTATGTACATTGCATTACTTTATCCTCACAAAAAGTTCTAAAGATATGTATGTGTCCTTTGTGTTACAGATGAGGAAACTGAGGCTTGGAGGGATATTTTTGATGATCACTGAAACAGTGTTGAAGGTGAAATTCTATCCAGATTTTTGTTCCAGAAAACAATGAATCCTGTCATCTGGAAAGAGGGAGGAAAAAGGCTGTATCTTGAAAGGCAGTGGAAGAAAATATATAGAAATAAAATTCAAAGAATAATAAAATATGAATCTAGCTGGAAGAGATTGGGGGCAGGAGAAGAAGGGGACGACAGAGAATGAGATGGCTGGATGGCATCACCAACTCGATGGATGTGAGTTTTAGTGAACTCCAGGAGTTGGTGATGGACAGGGAGGCCTGGCGTGCTGCGATTCATGGGGTTGCAAAGAGTCGGACACGACTGAGAGACCGAACAGAACTGATATAAACAAAATAAATCTATACAGGCAAAATATGGAAAAGTTGGTTATTTTTTCATTTTTCACAACTCTTAGAAATGATACTTTAGGTATCATCAATTAGTGTGGTTATTAAAGATATAAACCTTAATAGTACATGAGAGTGTTGATTAAATGGAACTCTTCAGTATAATTGGTCAATGAGCATATACAAGCTTTTCCAACAACACAGAGAATTTTCTTGGTACCTTTTTCATTTATTCTTTCTATGGTCTACAGAAGACAGCCATGTTCGCACTTAATGAATTTCTAGTTTCTAAAGTCTCTAATTCCCACTCTTGCCATAAGACACACTTTTCTCCTCAGTGCCCCAATCCAATTTAATTTCTATTCTGATCTCGTAGCCTAAAATAGATGGCAAAGGGAACATTAAAGTAGTAAATAGATGAGTCCATTGAAAAAGGAATAAAGAAAATGATGACAAGATCTCAGAGCAAAAATGTGAAGCAGAAAAATGATCAAGGATGTTTTTTAAGCAAAGATTGATGAAGGAAAACATTGAACAAAATAAACACAGTTTTAAAATAGCAAATATACATATTTATATATTTAAATACTGTATGACCAGGGAATAAGTTCAATGTTAGTACCATAAGACATAGGCATTCTAGATTTTAAAAGTACCTGAGAAACTGGTTAGAGACAAAAGACAATTGACCTGATCTTTCTTTTAATGGAGGTGAGTCTGCTATAAAGTCAAAGATGATATATACCCTGTGCAACTGAATAGCATGGTATGTGAACTCAGGTGGAGGTCTTTAGCTCCTTCCCAGAGTCTGGGAAAACATAAGAATAAAGGAAAGGATAAAAATCTTCGTTCTGTAAAAATTACAGTGTATTAATATCCAGTACGGAAGTGGAGTCTTCCTAATATTCATGATCAGAAACACTATTTATTCTAAAGTGAATCATAGTGTACCTGTAAAATCCATTTTTTATGTTAGCCAGCTAACCAGGAATGTTAGTTCCTTCCTTCTGCAAGGAACTTTGGGATGCAAACATCTGACACCATTCATGTTGTCTAGGATTCTGACCACTGAGAGAGAGTTGATTATTGGATAGGATGTGAGGTAGACAGGAAGAGAAATTGGCTAAGATATTAATGATACAGTCAGAATCTGTAACAGATAACTAATATGGAATCATGTTCTACTTACTAATTTCTTCTAAAATAAATTTACTTGTTTCCACATGCAGCTATTGGACACAACTTTTAAAAAGATGCAACTTTTAATTACTGGAATCTAGAGAGTGTGCCAAGAGTATTTTTTTAAATAGAGATTTTTATTAGGATTTCCTTGGTGGCTCAGAATGTAAAGCATCTGCCTGCAATGCGGGAGACCTGGGTTCGATGCCTGGGTCAGGAAGATCATCTGGAGAAGGAAATGGCAACCCACTGCAGTATTCTTGACTGGAGAATCCCATGGATGGAGGAGCCTGGTAGGCTACAGTCCATGGGGTCGCAAAGTCAGAAATGACTGAGCGACTTCACTTCACTTCACTTCAATATGATCCTTTTGTATGAGGACATTTATTGGAAAGCAGTGTTAGACTGGTAATTGTTTCTTCTTTTTCTCCTCTTCCACCTTCATCCTCCTCATTCTTTTTCTGCTTCATCAAATACCTGAGTTGATTTTAAACTAACATTTATTATCTTTCTCTAGCTATGAAATTACTCTTAAGATTTGAGGACTTTTTAAAAAATACAAGATAAATATTTACGTTTAGTTACAATTTGGGGGAATACACAAGTATTTGTTATTAAAACGATTAATTTGTGTCGTCTTCTTTTCCCCTAAACTTAGAATAAGGATCCTAAACATTACATAAATTGCAGAGATTTAATTAAAAACTTGAAGAAATGTGTTACTGTTAATTGAATTCTTGATACAGTTACCTTTGCAAACCAGTGTTAATGAAACTCCAGTTCAAAGTGGATGGGTTTGGGGAATTGAGATAGCTATTTATTTCCTTAACTGAGGTGCCATGATAATCTCCTCAGTAAAATAACCCAATTAGGAGAGTTCTCAATTGGAGCCATTGACAAAGTTTACACAAACTGGAAGCATTTCTAAGCAAAACACAGGGGTTCAACGGCCAGTAAACAAGGTCAGTGAGTGAGAGAGGGAGATAACTTCTCTGCGTTTCAGAAGCCTTGCACCTGTGGAGCAGAGAATGGACCCGGTCCTACCGGGGCCAGGTTCCGCTCCGCCCCTTGCCTTGCTTGCAGTCCCTGCCCCCTATCGCTGAATCTCCCAGTTTGGCTTCTCCGTATTACCAAGCTATAAATTGCCCTAGAGCTTAGAGGCAATCAGGTCAGCACTGCTCTCACAGGGGAAAAGCTTCTTACTTCCGAGCAGAATCGTTCAGGGGAAAGAGAGAAAGGAGGGGGAGTACCCACGCTTCAGTCGTCACGGCGCTGGCAAGGGGTGGAGAGATGGGGGAGGGGGCTGGCAGAAACTGCATCCCCAACATTGTCGCACTTGACCTAAGTCTACAAACTTACTGGTCGCCGCAGTGGAAACTCCCAGAGCGCTCTCCTCTGCCTGGCAGCCCCCGCTGCAGGGTGGAGTCGCTTCCCGGCCCCACCTAGGGGAAGGAGCTTCCCGTGCCCGCATCCCGGCATCTCCCAAGCACCGCACCCTTGATTCAAGAAAAGTCTCCAGGCGTCTAGAAAGGCTCCGATTATTCTTCCACCCCCGAACCCACACAATGGTATTAACAGTCTCCAGTGGCCCAGAGGGCCACCTTCCTATGGCTCAGGGTGAGGACTCTCCGGCGGACTCCTTTCTTATCCCCGCCCTGCTTTGCTTTCACAACTCCTCCGGGTCAAATAGCCAAAGACAAACTTCTGTCTCTTCTTCCCGGCTCCCACATTTTAAGACACCCACAGCCTGCAAACCCACACACATCGGAACTCCTAGGGCGCTGTTGCAGTCTGGGCATGCTCAGTATCAGGGCAGGTTTTGATTGAAAGTAAAAAAAAAGAAAGAAAAGAGAGAGGTGGGGTGGGGGGGAGCTTTTTATTATGCTGCCTCCCTCTCCTATGCTTATGGCTTGCTGAACAGGTTGCGAGGCATTCCTGTGACTACCCAGAGGGTTTATCGGATGCCCTTGATTACGTCTCCTTGGGATCTGACCCCCTCAGAGTTGACCGCCCTCCCCCAACGCTCCTCAACCCCCTCCTCAAGTCCCTGTCCGCTGTGGGGATGGAGAGACACTAACAGAACTGGGATGGGCGCTGTTGGCTGCGCGGATCCACCTATTATTAGTGAGCCCGGATTGGCTCCCTGGCTCAGCGTACCGGCGGTGGAGCCAATCAGGCGGCCGGGGCTGGGAGATGACGGGCGGCCGCCTCCTCACTGGAGGGATTCCTGGAGAAGCTGCAGTGTGGGGATGCTCTAGACCGAGTACTGCCCCCAGTGTCTTTCCACCTCCTCCTCCTGCAGCGGCGGCGGCAGCACTTGGCAGCGGCAACTTGAGACTGCACTGGGGCAAGCCCCCAGGGTGGTGCTCCCCGGAGAGCGGGGCTTGGTGCCCCGGAGGGGTGTGTGTACGGTGAGGGCGGCCAGCTGGGACCAGCTGGTGGCCCTGGAAAACCTCCCACACACCCACACCCACACCCCCCTTTTGTGTTGCAGGCTGCCCCTCCAAGAGCAGAGGCAGCGAAAGGAGTCGTGTGCACCGGTCAGCCCCGGGAAGCTGTAGGGACCGGCGAGCAGGCACCACCTCCTGTTCCCCGCTCCAGGTAAGGCAGCGGGAGTGGCGGCACGGTCACCTCGGTGGTGCCTATTTGCTTAAATCCGTCCAGAAGGTTTTCTTCTCGGCACACTTGGGTTTTGGTGGGGGGAGACTGAGACCTGGGAAGGGAGCCCCGGGTGGCCTATTGTGAGCAGTGTAATGAGACCACATGTGCATCTCCTGGAGAAGCACTTAGCACAGCGCCTGTGATTCAGAGCCTGGAGTTGATGTTGGGCATCCCCCATCTTCTTCTTTCCTTCTCTCCTCCGCCCCCTACCCTCAATTTCTATCCCTCACCGCCCCCCGCCCCCAACTCCTTTCTCAATCTCTCTTCTCCCTCCTCCCAACCGAAGCACGCACAGGGCTTTTTCTCCTCCTGGAGAGGATTGCCTTTTCTCTGAGGAAAGAGGAAGGTAGTGATGAAAGGAGAAAGATTTTTTTTTTCCTGCTCAGGGCAAGGGAGAAGGAACAAGATAGAATACAACCTCTGCGAAAATTAGAATAGGGAAAGCAATTAAACTGAATAAAGGAAGTAGACAAGATGTGCAGAGAGGTGAAGCGTCAAGTTTGACTTGATCTCCTCCTTGCAAGAGGCTGTGTCTCTCACTTGATTCCTTCAAATGGAACAAAAATAAACCACCGTTTCAACCCACTTTCAACTGCTTAATTGCTCTTGCTTTTAAGTGCCCACCATTTGACTCTTCCTGCTTCCATCTGTCCTGTAGGGCTATTTGGTATTGTCCATCAGTGGCAATGTCTGAACTTGGAGAAGCTTTTCCAATAGAGAAAAAAAAAAAAACATTAATTTCCTGAGATTCTTTGGTATGGCCCTTATGTTGAGGAGCAATATACATATATAGATAGATATAGATATATGTACGTATATGTATAAAGTTTCAAAACATTTTTAAGTGACACTAATGCTATCAGGAGGCTTGGGTTTCTACTTTGAGAAAGCTAATCTAGTTAGCTTTGTGTATGTATTGATTTTGACTTTCTTGAAGATTAACCCTTTAAAATAAAGCAAACATTTAACTTTTGTGTTAAAGCTGCATTTGTGTATGAATTGTGATTTCATTCTCTCTTTCTGCTGTTTGCATTGTTTCCCAGATACTGAATTCATGCTTTGCCTTATTTTCTTTCAATAAGTATATTTAATAGATGTAAACGTGATGCTTATACAATTTTAGTACTCCATTTAGAAGGCACATGGAAGCTCAGTTGGCCAAGAATTCTCTTGTACTGGAACAAAGTTTAGAAAGTAATGGTAGGAAGATAGCCTCAAATTTCAAAAATCTTAATGGGAAAAATGTTTTTGTTTTCATCTCTTATTATAATACAGAGAAAGATGTCAAAACAACTCTGTGCCCTGGCTGCCTGCATGATAGGTTAAGTGAACAGGACTTGCTGGACAGAACCTTGATGGTAGCCTCAGAAATTTCTAATTGCATCCTCAGTGGTATAAGCTTTCCTTTCTTGTTATTCATCAGAGACAGATAAGTGATGGCTGTCAGATGGAAGGAGGTAGAAAGAAGTGCTTAGTTGAATGCAATGGGAAAGCATTCCAAGTGGATCCTACATGAGTGCAGAGAAATCAGCAGATGTTGGTGTCCAGATAAATCTTCCCCTTTGATTTACCAGAGGAAATGCCAAGTCTTACTTTTTTTTTTTAATGTGTCCACTTGGGATAAGAAAAAGGAGCCTTCTTTCTCAACTCTGCTTGACCTTCCACACTAATCTATGTATCCCAGAAAGTATTATTTTCACTACATGTCTTTAGTCATCAAGTTTATGCACTGAACTAGAGAAGAGTTGCATTTATTTACCGTCAATGTAATAGGTGTTATTTTCTAAACTATTTTCCATTTGAGACACTTATCTTTCCTATTTCAGTAGAATTAACCTCAAGTCACAGAAACAAGATCTTCTTTCTAAGGCTTTGACATTTAAATGCCTGTTGTTTTTTTTTTTTTTCCTTTTTAATGTGGTACCTCTTGAAAGCTAACTCTAATTTTTAGAGGTGCCACCTTTCGGTTACAAGGACTAAAGGACAATCGTTTAATTGCCTCACATGTGTACATTTGAATTAACAAGTTTAGACATGAAGAGAGAAAGGAAACCGACTGCTTTCCATGTGAGCAAATTAAGATTTTACTTGGTTATTTCTCACCGTGTCTTAGGAAAGTTGCAAGTTTGGGCTTGGTTTGTGACATTTATGTTTGAAACTCTTAACAAATGTTAATTATAGCAGTGACATGTAAAAGACATGCACATGAATATTGAGTTTTTCACATGCTTACAAAAAAAATTACGCCTTTGTAAACCGGAAGTCAGAACTAATTCCAATATGTAGTGAGTGGATCGAAGTAAGACTTTAAATGATATATTGTAGGAAATTATTGCCCTGTCATCCCATAAAATGTTCTAGGATAACAGTTTCATACAACCTTCATCTTTTCTCCTTTTAAAAGAATATCTTAGTAAATCTTATTAATGTTTCAGAGCAAATATGATAATTAGGCTTTAATGTATTTTTATTAGAACTAAAGGTTGCTACTCTACAGGGGAAATCCTAAAATACTAATTTTATAAAATACAACACAATAGAGAATTGTTGCAGAGTAGTTTTGAACTTCATTTCATAATGGAGAATATTAGTTATTCTGTCTGGTCAAATTGTCAGATAGTTCTAGTCCAGAAATATGAAAATGGTTATGGTATTTACAATATTTGCATATTAGACTTGTTGCTAACTGAAAATAAAGCTAGAATATAGTAACTTCTCTTAATTGTATTTGCAAAGTGAACTAGATGATTAATAAATAAAATGCAGAATATGTTAGATCTGAAAGCTAATTTGAACTTGCCTAATGACACCATAGATATAACATCAATTCATCTCCTTTAAGTTCAATATACTAAATCAATTTATACTGAATTCCAAAATTAGGTTTTTACAGCCATCTGATCTTAAAAATCTCACACTTAACGTAGACAATTATGTGAGCCTGAAATTCTTTGAGCTCTTAAGAGTTCCGGTATGTGTAATAGCTAGGAAGAGATACCATTAATTCCAAATTGGAACATAATATATTTTTTTCCTAATGGTAGTGATTAAATTATTTGGGGAAAGGAAAGCAAAAGTAAACAGTGTAATTACATAACAGAGCAAATTTGATGTAATATTACAGAAAACCAAGACCAAAGTTAGATTCTCTGGCATAGAATAATGTAGGGGTGGGTTTTACAAGTGTTTTGCTAAAAACTAATACTTACTAAAATTAAATACCTAAAACACTGTGACTCTAAAAATTGTTCAATGATTTGCTTGTCATAAATATATCTGTATCAAAAGTTTAACGTCTGAGATGCTTTCTAGTTGAAACTGTTTGCCATTGAAATTGTTCAAAGCTATTTAAATAGGAATAAAGTATATGGCAGTCCAAATAAATAATTTCAACTAGTATTTAAGAATATATATATGTACACATGTGTGTATATATATATATGTATGTGTGTGTATATATATGTATATATTATGTAATATTTTCTGAAAGGATTCAATACTAATGGGCAGTAGCATATAATCTGCTGAAACTAGGAAGTTCTTCTGTAAAAAGTACCATTTAATGAAAGATGACAGTGTCTTAGGGATGCTTTTAATATATATTCGGTTGAAAAGACTAGGAATACCCAGAGGCAAAATTAATGGGGGTATAGATCTTTCTCTTTATACAGCTCTTCTGTGGCTTAGGGAAGAAGTGATTTTCATATGAATCATGGATTTGAAAAAAAAATAAAACCTCTCAGTACAAGATATACTTTTATATGCAGGTAACAAATAACCTGAAATCATATTTTCATATGATTTAGACATAACAGGGCATTAAAGTTTCTTTCTAAGATTTTGTTTCTTTCAACATTTGCATAAAGGTAAATTTGTTCTTAATCTTTTATATAATCAACATGATTATCATTGCTTTTACAGGTAAGGGGTTTTGATCGGTATATTTAGTAATTTCTTTAAGAATGAGCATTATTTTTTCATAATGTTTTTACAAACTTGATCCAAACCTCTCCATTAAAGTGTGGCCATTTTTTAAAAGCAGGATTTAATTTTTCCTGTCTGAAGGAAATAGTGTTTTTCTTTTATCTTCTCTGTCATTTTCGGAGTGTTCTTTCTTGAAGAACCATTTTTATATTGACTATAAGATGAACTGTGATAGCTGGGCATGTATGAGCATCATCCTACTCATATGTGTTAATATAAGAAAATAAATGTATATTAAATAATATTGCAAATATAATCATGTTATCTACTGGAAGTAAGAGAGCACACAGTATTTTCTTGTTGTATAAGAATAAAACTTTAACCTTTGCTAGATTATTTACTTTTAAAATGTGCAATGAGAAATGTTGCTATGTTGTAGGAAGAGTAAGCACTGGGGATGTTATTTCTATACTTTTAAATATAATTGCAGAAGTCCTATATCAAGGAAACCTCCTTTTAAAATATTTGCTTTCCAAATTTAAAAACGTTATTTAAGAGAGTTCTAAAACAAATTGGAACCTATGTCAGGAAAACAGTAGCACATTTATACTGTGTTAGAAAGAAATTTTGTGACATGTCTTTGGAAAATCCAAAGCAGTTTAAAAAAATTTCTGTAATTTCTATAATTTTTTCTACTTAGTTAAACCACAACTTCTAATTATTTAGAACTAATTCTGATCCTTTACAAATACATTCAATTCTGGGAAGGAATGTGGCACATTGGTTTCCATAACTTACCAGTAATGTAATTGAGAGGAGGTCAGAGTTCATCATTTTGGGTTTTGCCGTTGTGTAGATAAAAAGGAATCAATCATTTCTGTATTGGTCTCACTAGTAGTATGTTGAGCATATTAGTTATCCATGTACGGAGTCATTTTGTTGAAGAGGAGCCCTGGAAGACTGCAAAGCTTATAAAGATAATAAATGCCTTCTATATTTTAACTGTTTGTACAAAATGGGAGCTGGAAAATTCCCATGTAGAATGAGAATGGCCTTTCTCAGCTAGTATAAGAATCTGGTGAAATAATTTGGTTTCTGAAGTAGTTTGGTTAAAATGCAATTTCCCAGCAGCCCTGTCACACAACATTTCATTGCACATGCTAGATAACAGTCCTGCTGCGGCAGCCCCCAGACTGTGCCTAAGACATTTAACCAAGTGACTCAGTCAAGAATGAATTTTGGTCAAAATATCCAATTAATTCAATCCAGGTATGATACTGAAACTTGGTCTTGCCTCATCCCAATAAACCTGCTATTTCTCTACTTGTTCAGTGTAGCTTTGCTTATAATTCTAAAGTGCTTAGAGTTCAAACAGTGCAATATTATTTTTGCCAAAGGGTATTATACAAGTAAGGAGGGTTATATGTTGTTTCCTGCAATAGGTGTTTTCTTTTTCTTTCTAAATCATTCACCTAGCTAATCAAGGATAAAATGCACATAGGTATTTAAGCACTAGTAGAGTCAGAGAATTATTTAAATACAAAGCCTTCTGATACTCCAGTTGCTTAAATGAGACACGATATCTCTTGTTGGCCTCCCACACCCTCCCAGACTACAACCAACTTTTACGCCATCAGCGAATAAAGAAGAAAGCAGACGAACACCTCTGGGGACAGTTCCCTGGGTGTGGCCTCCAGGGGACAGCCTTCTGTTTTTATCTGAGGCTCATTTCGCTTCCGGGCCAGTCTCCTTGCATGCCAACCCAAGCCTCACTCTAGCTGGAAGCAGATAATTGGATTTAGTAATTGCTACTTTCAGATTTATTGGCATATTTTCATCAACGTGAAGGCAAAACCACATGGAAATACTCACACAAAACATGCTCAGCTATAACAAACTTCATGTCAACACTTTCAAAGTGCTATGTATATAAGCTTTACATAATTGACAAAATAGCTTTTCTTCCATGGAATTTCTTTTGATTACTCACAAGTGACCCAAGCAAAAGGTGAGACTGTTAAAACCATGAATCAGTCTAACTTTTTAACTTATTAACACCAGTGGGTAAAGCTGAAATAATTATTTAAAATATTTTCACATACTTGCTGCTGCTGCTGCTAAGTCACTTCAGTCGTGTCCGATTGGCTTTAATACTTCCCGAGTCCACCTGTGTCTTGTTAGAGACTCAAGCATTCATGTACCTCATCCTGGTTATCACAGATACCTGAGAACTGGTTCCTACTCCTGTAGAATCTCTGAATACTACTGTGAAACATCACATAGTCTTGCTTTTAGGCTAGATTATTGGTAGTCTTTTTTTTCAGACATAATTTTATGTGAAAGTAACTGTACGTATAAACAGTATAGCAGCAAGCAGCAGGCTACACTCATGAAAACGTCAATTTGGAACTGTTTGCCCTTTCCTTGAGAAGGAGAAAGAGTCAATTAAGTATATCTTTTTCCCAGATGATGTTCTGCACACACACCCCCACCCTGGTATTCTGTGTATTATAAACAGTGGGTCGGTCCTTGTTCTCTACCCTTGAAATATGGAAGCTGCTATTTTCGAGGGAAAAGTCATTAACAAATTTTTTTTAGACAAATGACTTGATGGCCTTTGAAACAAGGATAAATGATACAACACAGGTTACCAAGGCCTAGCTAAGCTCCTCTAACAACCAGGCTCTGAGTTAGCATGATTATTAAGAGGAAAAGTTGTCACGATTTCTCAGGAGAAAGACAAGGTAGCAAAGCATGGAATCTGTTTCTGGCTTGGAGTGTCTGCCAGATCCTGGTTTACAGGGCTGGCTTTCTGCCTAATCCGTAGCATTTTTATCAGATTTGAGGAATGAATAAAGTGAACTGTTGGGCATTAGAGCATATTTCTAGAGCACTAACATCTCTTTTTAAATAGAATAACATCACTATCTTATTTTAACCAATGTCCAGAATCCAAGGCCACAAGTTTTATTTTTAAATATCTATAAACCAGACCATTATATGCCTAAAAGTGCTTGAATTTTTTGTCTTTGTATAGAATTTCCTGTACATGAAAGCTTAGTTAACAATGTGACATTGCAAATAATGTACCTATTTTTGTATTTTTATTCAATTATAATATTAAATATACAATGCCAAACAATCATCTTGAGATATAGTTGAGTTTAATAATTCTAGAAAAGCCACAAAAAGCCAAACTATTCCTAAATGGTTTAAAACTGCCCGCTTTAAAATTGTGGGGGAAAAATGTACTTAAAATGCAAGGTTCCTGTTTGGTTTTGGATTTTTTTTTTTTCCTGGAGAATCATAGGTACTCTCAGAACCATTCCTAGATAACACAGAATGAATATTAATGATAGGAGAGAGTCGACTCCTTCAGGGAAGAGTGGCATAGATGAGTTCTGTTATGCCTTTGAGAATCTGTTTCATCATTTATATATTGAACACAAAGCAACAGTTTGGTTTCTCTGACCGCTGGATTTTCAGACCCGTATGCGTTGAAGCATGTTACTACTCACTGCTGGAAGATTTGTTCAACTCTCCAGCTAAGGGCACGATACAGTAATTCTCTTATATTCTCTTCCTTCCTTGCCATTTTTTTTCCTGTTTTATCTCCTTCCTTCCTGCCTTCTTTTTCTTCCTTCCTTCTTTCCTACTTTTTTCTTCATATCTTAATGAATCACCTTACTCTAGAAACTACTGGGAACTTGGTACTCTAGACTCCATACTCATCTCTACCTGCTGAATTTATTTTTTGTCAGTAACCGAGAGATTTCCCTCTTAGTTTGTATACAGTTCAGATCGGTTTCACAAAAGGTATGTATAGATAAATAAGGGAGAGTAATTTGTTCGTGCATTTGGCACACTTAAATGGAATGTCCCGTGATTTGAAAGTTTTTGAGAACTTCCGTGTAAAAATTATCCCAGTGGTAATTTTTAGAACAAAATTGATTGACTAGAGGTAAGACAGTGATATTTAAAAGTTCAAACAAATAGCATGTATTTTCAGGCATCTTTTCGAATTTTATTCTTCCAATGATCCAATGATAATATTTACATCACTGTTTTCATGACAGTTGTATCTCACTGAATTTAAAAAAATATTATTGCCTTATATGCTTTTGATAATGAAGAGGTTCTCCATTTTACAGATGCACTAAAGGAGACTCAAAAGTTAGGTTACCTGCCTGTAATTACACACTTAGGAAGCCTTTAATAATTTTCACCTACTGACTCATACAGCTTCAGTGGTTAATAAAGAAAAACTCCAGTAAATTTTTAAGTTCTCTCTAGTTTGCTCTTATGAAAAATAAAAACAAAAATCTAATATCTTCACTGTATGTTGAATAAATAGTCTTTATTCTTTCTATTGAAAAGACAATGACAATTTAGTATACTGTCATTACTTTTGTGACTAATTTTGGAATAAATTTATTTTAAAAATTGTTCAAGGGATGATTCTCTAATCTATAAGGGAAGTCACTGATCCTGAGTCACTTGATTCAGTTAGCCTTGAGTCATTGCTATGTCACCATGATATTAAATGTTATCTTTATATATGTATTTCCTTATTTGTAAAGTACAGAGTCATAAGGTACCTCCTGGAGGCTACAAAGAGGTGATGGGGAAATGTGTGTTGTAGTTTTACTAGAAGATTTCCGACCTCATCTCACATTATTTTTCTCATTTGCACTTATACAACTTCTCACTGTTTCCTGAACATTGATGGAAGTTGTTGAATCTATTGGTTCTTTATTTCAAGATGGAAATGGCTAAGCAGGGAATATACTCAAGCCCCAGTTATTATGCCTTCCTAGTGTGAAGTCCGTCAATTGACAATTCTTACGTTAAGAATCAAGCACATTTGGAAATGATTACCAATAGCTGTACACTTTGCAATGTGGATTATCATAATTGACTTTCTAGATGATCTGCTCAAAGGAAATATGATTTTAATTGGGAAAGGCTTATAGAAAGAATGCAAGATTAATTGGAATGTAAGATTGGTATTTATAGGAGATTTTTGGACAAACACAAAATTTGTCCAAAATTTATGATTAAAGGTTAATCATATTCTTATACTCTTACTATGTCAGGCACTTTTTAATATACTTTCTATACTTCATTCCATTTAACATTCCTAAGAATTTTATGAGATTGGTACAAATTTATATTTTTTAGATGAGAAAAATGTGGAAAAGAAGTAACTTGTTAAGGTCTCACAACTGTTCTGTAGAAGGAATTGGATTCAAAACCAAGAGTCTATTTCTAGAGTGAATACTCAACCATAAGAAATCATAATCATCAGACTCCTTAGTGGTAGAAGATGTAGGACAGATGGAAGCAAGGAGATAGAAGTGATCAAAAGAAGTTGAAGAGCCATAAGCAAACTGTACTTCATGGTTTGAGTCCAGATGACCATTATGGCAATGTGCTAAACACATGAAATTTGGAGTCTCATAGATCTGGGTATAAAGACCTCCTCTGACATGGTGAGCCTCAGTAAGATATTTTATTAATAACAGCTTCACTTCACCAGGAATGGAAATGCAATGATTTTGCAAATTGTCTGCTGTTGTCAGATCTAATCACTCTTCACCCTTATTTATTAGTCAAGAACTCTTTCACTTTTTTAAAAGTTAATTTATTTACATTAATTGGAGGCTAATTACTTAACAATATTGTGGTTTTTGCCTTACATCAACATGAATCAGCCATGGGTATATATATGTGTCTCCCCATCCTGAACCCGTTCCCCATCCCATCCATCTGGGTTGTCCCAGAGCACCTGCTTTGAGTGCTCTGCTTCATGCATCGACTTGCACTGGTCATCTATTTCACATATGGTAATACACATGTTTCAATGCTATTCTCTCAAATCATCCCACTCTTGCCTTCTCCCACAGAGTCCAAAAGTCTGTTCTTTACATCTGTGTCTCTTTTGCTGTCTTGCATATATGGTCCATATCACTTCTGTCCTTCTAAATTCCATATATATGCGTTAATATACTGTGTTGGTATTTCTCTTTCTGACTTATCTCACTCTGTATAATAGGCTCCAGTTTCATCCATCTCCTTAGAATTGATGCAAATGTGGAGAACTCTTTAACTTTCAAAAAAGCCATCTAACTGAAAATGGTTTAGAGAGAAAGGGATTTTAAAGCTCATGTTACCATAATATCCAGGAATATTCTGGATTTCATCAGAGCTGAAAATGGGAAATCAAGCTATATGATCAAGATAGCCCCCAACCCCCATCCCTCCCTATCTCCTTATTTCTATGCTTCTCTGCCATTGCTTTATTTAAAATCAGGATCTTTCTTTAAAGTGGCAAGAATGTTCTCAGTGGCTACAGACATATAAGAAATCCCCATATAAAGAGAACACTTTTCTTCCCCAAAAATGTCTAGGATCATCTCGACTGGAACAACTTGGGTCACTTTCCCCAAGTTCATCACTATGGTGAAGGCTATGAGATAAGATTTTTTTCCTGAGCTGATCCTTGTGTCATCCCTGGATTTGAGAGTTGTACAAAGCATCACTCGACCACATAGAAAGAGAGTTCTGCTGTTAAAAGAAGGGAAATGACTAAATTTAGAGCAGGCAAAACAACAAATACCTAACTCATAAGGTTCGGGCACTGACCATCAGAGGATGCCTGCTGGCATTAATGCTGGAGCAGACTCCTCCAGGACCCTTGGTTTTTCCAGCACTAAACCTTTAGTTGATGGGTCAGGATAAGATCCAGGGAATTCTAGTGAAAGGTCCATAGTGTTAATAGTTGAGGATGTAGAAAGGAGTGGCACTGGAAAGACTTGATGGTCACTTATGAACAGGTATGTACATAGTCAATAATTAAACAACTGGTATGACCATAACAGTGTAAAAGGAATGCATTTCAGAGGCTGAGGGCTAAGTTAAGTGTCATTTAACTCTAATTGGGTCCTTGCCTTTTGCCTTGCCTTCCTCCTTTTTAATGCAGTGAGGAAAATACTTAACTAATTTGAGGACTCTTAGATTCAGAGCTCAGAGGGCTTGTTTAATAGCTGAATCATGTGCAACTCTTTGAGACCCCATGGACTACACCACACCAGACTTGCCTGTTCTTTACCATCTGCTGGAGTTTGCTCAAACTCATGCCCATTGAGTCGGTGATGCCATCCAACAGCCATGTGCAAGGCCACCTGTGTATATGTCAATACCTCAAATTTTTGTTTTGTTTTGCTTGAGGCCTTGTTCTCAGGAGTTTATATAGAGTTTTATTTTAAGATTACCATAGCTACTTTTGTATTGATACAGATGCAATAGAATAAATTTGTACAAAAACACTATTACCTTTTCAAACTGAAAGGAAAGGGAATTATTAGAGAATAATGACCTTCCTTCATAAGCACCAGGACATGCCTGTTATATGCCAGGCACTATTCTGGGTACTGGGAATATACAAGCGAACAGAGTAGACACGTTCCTTGCATTTAGGGAACTAGCATTCCAGGGAAAGATACAAACAGCTAAAAGCAACAACAAAACTAAGGTAGTCTTAAAATAATGAGAGATGCTACTACAAAATAAAACAGGCTAATAAAGTAAAACTGGGGACTCTGGCCAACCAAAAATATATAAGTTGAGGCATGAAAGACTATGTAAACATCAGGAAAAGAGCATAGTAGACAGAGGAGTGGGGGTGAGTTTATTCTACTTACAAAAGAGATAAAAGGCAAATACAGCTGAAGTTGTAAAGATACTGGCTTCATGAGTGCAACCCTGCTTTAATATTTTAACTAAAAACCATCTACACACATTATTAAGGAGATTTTCAGAATAAGATGATCATACTTCACCTCAATGTTACTTAAATATATGTAGCATCTTATTTCTGTGTAATATGTTTCCAGTCTATGTAGTCATGTGAACATTTTTTGTGTAATTATAGTCATGGAATACATACTATTTCCACCCTGACTTTCAAAATGCTCTCTCAGGTGACTACCAGGCAGATGTTTTTATCTTCCATTTTCTCTTTTGTAAGAGTAGCTTCTTTTCCTTTACGACATAGATTCCTTAGACAGTTTCTGTATATCTTTTGTTAAATCTTAATAGCCTTTCTCCTTTTGCCCTCATTTCTAAGGGAATTGAACATGCAGCCCACCCTCAATTTTTAGGGTTTCTCTAGATTTAAATGAATACCTTGGCTTTTTAATCACACTGTTCTTTTTTCCTCCATGTAATTTCCTTCTGAGTATATATTCGATTATATCCAACAAAACTGAAATTTTGATTTTGACACAAAAGTAAATAAACACTGAAAGCAGAAAGAAACAAATCCTTTTGTGTCAATTATCATTTAGACAGCAAGGGTCTCAGAGCATTAACCAGAAATTATTTTTCCTCTATCTGGTCTCATTCCTTGGTTTCAAGAACTCAATAACCCGAGTCTACCTGGGTCAGTCTGTAGTAGTAAACTAGGCGCTTACAGAGGCGTATTAACACAGTCAGGGGTAGTCCAGTGGCATACCATATGCTGCAGCAGTCATGAATTAGTAATTACAGCGTCAGTCTTGAATGACCCTCTTTTCCCTCTTCAGACTCCTATAGACATTATATGCTAATAATAACATATTTCTAAAGAAGTATTCTTTGCCAAATTCACACAAGACCACCTATATGAGAGGTGGTTTATAGTGAAGTATTATAATGGACCATTCTTGTTAAGTGATATACTCTGTTTTCCTTACCTGTGGGCACCAGGCTCTTTTGTGTCCTAAATATCTTGTTTTTCTACATCTGTACATTTATACTTGCACGTGTAGTATATTTAGATTTTTAATGTATGTGATCACACGAAAAATTACAAGTTTTTCAAGATTTTGCAATGATATATATATATTTTTATCATCTTTTGACTCTGACAAACAGTAGGAAAAGAGCATTCCATAAAATGTTTATTGAATAAGTGAATTAATCCACCAAATCTATATTTTCTAATGTTTTTGAATGACATCCAAACACAGTTTGCTGCCAAAGACACATACACATTATATGAACAAAAGTTCTATGAACTGTTTCTTACTGGTGTTGTATTATGATACCTCCTTTTCAATTCTTTTCCTTTTGCCCTTAATTCATTAAAAAAAATACTGGTTGTGACCAGTTAAGTTCATGTAACAGCATACTAAGCACACCAATCTGCAGTTTTAAATAAAAACAGTTCCCTAAAAATGTTTATCAATTTTCAAAGAATTATAGTATATTTCCGATATACAGGAACTTGCAGTGGCTTATTTGAAACATAAAAGTATCATACTATAAATGAATGGAATTCAAGAGCTTTCCCAGATCAAAATTATAGTGTTCTCAACTGTAGTCACATATAGGTGACTTTGTGTGAACTTACACTGTAGTTTTTTAAGCTCGCAATGAATCTGGCACCACTTGCTCTTACTGGTCACTCTCAACCAAGCAGTTTAATGTTTGTCTGCTATCTTCTGAGGAATTCAGTTAATTGCTCTTAACTAAATGCTATTAATCTTTTTGTTTGTTGCAATGGTGTCAATACATTTTACTTCTCTTTTGGTTATGGATAAACATTTTTATAGAGTAGAAGAGAATACAGAAATGTGACAGATTATTTCTTTCTTTAAAGTGGTGAATAGAGACCAGTCTATGGAGCCGACAGTGAAGACTGAGCTTAAATATTTAGAGTTTCGTGTTCAAAAATAAAAACAAGCAAATAGTATAACCCCCTCAATCTGTCATTAAGTTTGTGATGTGGTGATTTTACAGTATGGTCTCCCTGATACCTCTCTGTGCTACCAGGAGACGATCTGTAGTTAATCATGATGTTTCTCTGCAAGGGAATTAGATATTAAAGTGGCTCAGCACAGAGATGCTTCTTTGGCATTCCTACCGCCCATGTGATTTTTCTCACGATAGTGGATAAGGTTGGAGATTATGTCCTCAATCTTTTAGTCATTCATCAATCTGCCCCAAAATATCTAAGAGCACAAACTCTCAGACACTGCCAACCACTTATAGAAAGAAGCAAGTGCTGCTGCTGCTGCTGCTGCTGCTAAGTCGCCTCAGTCGTGTCCGACTCTGTGCGACCCCATAGATGGCAGCCCACCAGGCTCCCCCATCCCTGGGATTCTCCAGACAAGAACACTGGAGTGGGTTGCCATTTCCTTCTCCAGTGCATGAAAGTGAAAAGTGAAAGTGAAGTCGCTCAGTCGTGTCCGACTCTTTGCAACCCCATGGACTGCAGCCTACCAGGCTCCTCCGTTCATGGGATTTTCCAGGCAAGCGTACTGGAGTGGGGTGCCATTGCCTTCTCCGACAGAAGCAAGTAGTCATAATTTATTCAGATCCATGCTGTGAAGTAGTCAGGATTGGTTAGGATATGCTATGGTAACAAACAGTAGAAAAGCCTCAGCGACTTAAACACATAAACCTGACTTCTTGTTTGTACAGCGTAACCGTTGTGGAAAAGTATGCGTGTATTTGGAGGGGGTGGCAGAAGATCCTCTGGTTTGTGTCATTCAGGAACCAATACTGTTGAGAGCTTCAGTGACTTATAACACTGTCTCTCCAAATAATGACATTGATACAACGGTATTAAGAATTCACTGCAGTCAGAAGGAAAGCTCTGGATGGTTTCTCATCAGCAGTTAACTACTTTGACCCTGTAAGAGGCATACAGAATTTCTACTTAGAGACCATTTGCCAGATCCAGTCAACATGGCCTCCAACTACGTGGGTTCTCCAAGTGTTTTAAGCTCACAATGAATCTGGCACCAGTGCTGTTACTGGTCACTCTCAACCAAGCAGATTCATGTCAGTCTGTTTCCTTCTGTTAATAGCTTTTAGTTGAATGATGTCAATATATTGTACTTCTTTTTTGGTTATGGATAAACAATTTTATAGAGTGGAAGAAAATACAGAGATGTGATGGGATATCATTAATAACTATGAATACTAGGGGCCTGAAAGGACAGGATGTTGCCAAGTTCTTGAAGCCTCTTCTATTAGCTGCAACAGGAAAGTGAAAACTTTCTGAAAGCATGCGAGAGTGAGTGATCAATTAGTCAGACAGCTATGGCTTCACAGAGGAGGCGATGCATGCACGAGCTGCACTCTAAGGGACCTTTCCATTATCATAAAAGACACTTAGTTCATTATTTAATTAAGGCTTCTCTTTTTTACCTGAATCTCAAACACTGAATATGTATTTAAGCATGCCAGCACTCCTGTAGGTTTGGTGAGTGAACGAAATCATTTCTGTCTTACCAGAAGTGCTGACATAAAATACAACTGTCAATTTAACAAATTTATTTGGGTATCTTCCCTGATCGCTCAGTTAGTAAAGAATCTGCCTGCAATGCAGGAGACCCTGGTTTGATTCCTGGCTCGGGAAGATCTGCTGGAGAAAGGATAGCCCACCCACTCCAGTATTCTTGGGCTTCTCTTGTGGCTCAGCTGGTAAAGAATCTGCCTTCAATGTGGGAGACCTGAGTTCGATCCCTGGGTTCGGAAGATTCCCTGGAGAAGGGAAAGGCTATCCACTTCAGTATTCTGACCTGGAGAATTCCATGGACTGCATAGTCCATGGGGATGCAAAGAGTAAGACACGACTGAGTGACTTTCACTTTCACTTTTCACTTTCCTTTGGATATCTCAAAGACACCTCAGATTCATCTTGGAAAAACTAAACTTTCAGTTCTTTGATACTAATAAATGATTCCATTTTCCGTCTAGAAACCTGGGAGTCATCTTTGTTTTCTTGTCTCTCTTGACCTCAGGTCTAAAATATTTGATATCTTTATTATTTTTAGTTTGTAGGTACCTTTTAAATCTGTTTATTTTTCTCTATGTCGTCACCACATCATAATCAAACCAACCTTGACTTCTCAATTCTCCTATTCTTACTCAGACTTTCCAGTCCATTTATTATCTGGCTCCTCCTATTCAATAGAATAGTTTCTCGTATTGTCTCTCTCATTCTCAAGTGCAGACCCCTTTGGCCTTCAGTCAAGTTTTAATGCTCCAGACTTCTTCCTGCCTCAGGGCCCTGGCACAGGCTCCTCCCTATGCTTGGGTTACCATGGGACATGTCTACTGTGGGCAGACACTAACGCTGTAAACTCAGCAGTGCAATGTGGCCAGCTTTTTAAAACTAATTTTTATTCTTTAGATCTGAGAGTAAAGGTTCAGTTTTTCCATATTATGAGTTTAAATATATCCCTTTTCAAAATGCGGCAGAGTTGTCAAGAACTGGCAATCATTGTGTGGTAGAAAGGGATTTGAACAGTAATTGAAACATTTTTGTAGTTTGGAAAACCCTAAGTAGAGTATAAGTTTGAAGATGTTGAATAGTTAGCTGCAGTTAAAGAAGAAATGTATTTATAAATTCATCTCATACAGGTAAGGGTACAGAAGAAACTAAATTCAATTGGAGGAAATCTTTAGTGGGATATAGAACAGTGCTTTAAATATATATTGCTATAATTTTAACCTTAGGATTTTTTCCAGTTTAGAACATATTTTCTCAAAGTCATGCCATCATTTTCCTCCCCTTGTTTGTTTCTTTTCTTTGTAATGGGAACACTCTGCTCTTCACATCCTCTGGGTGTGAAAACACATTTTCAGAAAATACTTGAAAAAAATGCAGTGAAAAATAAATCTTCTAACTAAAGATAAAATAGTGAGACTGTAACAGAAATACAAATTGATATGATTTTTTTAAATCTCTGAATACTGAG
This sequence comes from Bos mutus, assembly GCF_027580195.1. NCBI lineage: Eukaryota > Metazoa > Chordata > Mammalia > Artiodactyla > Bovidae > Bos > Bos mutus. The sequence continues at coordinate 64,009,999 of NC_091621.1, read as the reverse complement.
ATTACTGAGACTGAAAAATCTGAGACTGTGTTAAAAAAATCTCTTAGATTTATGTGTATATTTCTATACTTTTCTTCAAACAATAATTCAGTACATTATAAAATTATAACAATGAAGAATTAATGCTTATCATATTGTTTCCAATTATATCATCAGTGTCAACTGATCTAGCTTAACACTTAACTAGTTCAGTTCAGTTCAGTTGCTCAGTCATGTCCGACTCTTTGTGACCCCATGAACCACAGCACGCCAGGCCTCCCTGTCCATCACCAACTCCCAGAGTTCACCCAAACTCATGTCCATAGAGTTGGCGATACCATCCAACCATCTCATGCTCTGTCGTCCCCTTCTCCTCCTGCCCTCAATCTTTCACAGCATCAGGGTCTTTTCAAATAAGTCAGCTCTTCGCAGCAGGTGGCCAAAGTATTGGAGTTTCAGCTTCAGCATCAGTCCTTCCAAAGAAATCCCAGGGCTGATCTCCTTTAGGATGGACTAGTTGGATCACCTTGCAGTCTAAGGGACTCTCAAGAGTCTTCTCCAACACCACAGTTCAAAAGCATTAATTCTTCAGCACTCAGCTTTCTTTATAGTCCAATTCTCACATCCATACCTGACTATTGCAGTGGAAAAACATAGCCTTGACTAGACAGACCTTTGTTGGCGAGGTAATGTCTCTGCTTTTTAATATGCTGTCTAGATTGGTCATAACTTTGCTTCCAAGGAGTAAGTGTCTTTTAATTTCATGGCAGCAATCACCATCTGCAGTGATTTTGGAGCCCCTAGAAATAAAGTCTGACACTGTTTCCCCATCTATTTCCCATGAAGTAATGGGACAAGATGCCATGATCTTCATTTTCTGAATGTTGAGCTTTAAGCCAACTTTTTCTCTCTCTTCTTTCACTTTCATCAAGAGGCTTTTTAGTTCCTCTTCACTTTCTGCCATAAGGGTGGTGTCATCTGCATATCTGAGGTTATTAATACTTCTCCCGGCAATCTTGACTCCAGCTTGTGCTTCTTCCAGCCCAGCATTTCTCATGATGTACTCTGCATATAAGTTAAATAAGCACAGTATACAGCCTTGACGCACTCCCTTTCCTACTTGGAACCAGTCTGTTGTTCCATGTCCAGTTCTAACTGTTGCTTCCTGACTTGCATACAGATTTCTCAAGAGGCAGGTTAGGTGGTCTGGTATTCCCATCTCTTTCAGAATTTTCCACAGTTTATTGTGATCCACACCCTCAAAGGCTTTGTTGTAGTCAGTAACACTTCACTAAGTAGGAACTTAAAACACTTTGTGGAAATTACTGGATGAATCATCCTGTTGATATCTTTTTTAAAATTTGTTTCTCATTTCTACTTTTCTTCAAACTCAATGTTTGGCCTTGGTAATGAATCTTTATGAACTGAAATTAGTTATAGTTGACTTATTTCATCCAAGGTGAAACATGATTTATTTTCTTTAATCAGTCTGTACTTCTCTAGAATAAATCATCCCCCTAGCTCACTACTAAGTTCCAAATGAATGTGTGCTAATTCAAATGTGATAGAAAATTAAGAGTAAATCACATTATATATTAATTTATTCCAATTCCACTTTAATGGGGCCAGTATTTTGGATTATTTGGGTCAGTGCTAACTATCTTTGAAACAGATAATCATTCTTTTGCTTTACTTTTCTCCTTTTATCTCCTTTCCACCTTTTCTTCCTTCTCTGTTTTTAATGATTTCTCAATTTTATCAAAAATATCTATTGCACTCAAAGCACAGAAAAAGTTCTATTAATAAGAAAAATAATTCTTTCTGTATAGATCTTCAATATATGTTTAATATTCTACATTGGAAACTGGCATTTTTACAGAAAAATATGGTTTATTGCTACTAAAGAGTAATGTTTTTAAAGAAATATTTTAGCTTGATTTTTTTCTTTAATGAAGTACAGTTGATTTACAAACTTGTGTTAGTTTCTGGTGTACAGCAAAGTGATTCAGTTACACATGTATATACACATTTTTTTTTCATATTCTTTTCCATTATGGTTTATTATATGATATTGAATATACTTATTTGCCTGTGCTAGACAAGGACCTTATTGTTTATTTTATATATAGTGTTAACTTGATTTTTAAATGAAAAAGTATTTCATTAAAATATTTATAATATTAAAATAATCCAAAACTATGTGAGTTGAAAGTGACTTCTTATCTTCCCAAAGTCAACCATTGTTAATAGCGTCTTATACCCCAAAGCATAAATATGTCCACATGTAAACATACATCACGTTTAAAATTAATGTTCCATTATATATACAATGCTTTATACATTTTTAAAATACTGTTATTTATCTTGTATGATATTTCATTTTGTACAAACTATGATTATTTCATAGTGAACATAATATATTTTGTATGTTAGAGTTAGAGCTAACACTTTTGGTTAATGTTACATGAACTAAATATGTGGTTGTTGTTGTTCAGTAGCTCAGTTGTGTCCAACTTTTTGCGACCCCGTGAACTGCAGCGTGCCAGGCTTCCCTGTCCTTCACTATCTCCAGAAGTTTACTCAAACTCATGTCCCTTGAGTCAATGACACCATGCAAACATGTCATCCTCTATTGTCCCCTTCTGCTCTCAATCTTTCCCATCATCAAGGTCTTTTCCAGTGAGTCAGCTCTTCTCATCAGGTGGCCAAAGTATTGGCGCTTTAGCTCCAGCATCAGTCCTTCCACTGAATATTTACGGTTGATTTCCTTTAGGATTGACTTGTTTGATCTCCTTGCAGTCCAAGGGATTCTCAAGAGTCTTCCCCAACACCACAGTTCAAAAGCATCAATTCTTGGGGACTCAGCCTTCTTTATAGTCCAACTGTCACATCTGTACATGACTACTAGAAAAACCATAGCCTTGACTATATGTACCTTTGTTGGCAAAATGATGTCTCTGCTATTTAATATGCTGTCTAGATTTGTCATAACTTTTCTTCCAAAGAGAAAGCATCTTTTAGTTTCATGGCTGCCATTACCATCTGCAGTAATTTTGGAGACCAAGAAAATAAAGTCTGTCACTGTTTCCACTGTTTCCCCATCTATTTGCCATGAAATGATAGAACTGGATGCCATGATTTTAGTTTTTTTGGATGCTGAGTTTTAAGCCAGTTTTTTCACTCTCCTCTTTCAATTTCATCAAGATGCTCTTTAGTTCCTCTTTGCTTTCTGCTATTAGGTGGTGTCATCTGAATATCTGAGGGTATTGATATTTGTCCCAGCTTGTCCTTCATCCAACCCAGCATTTCTCATGATGTACCCTGCATAGAAGTTAAATAAGCAGGGTAGCAATATACAGCCTGACATACTCCTTTCCCAATTTTGAACTGGTCCATTGTTCTATCTCCGGGTCTAACTGTTGCTTTTTGACCTGCATACAGGTTTCTCAGGAGGCAGGTAAGGTAGTCTCGTATTCCCATCTCTTTCAGAATTTTCCAGAGTTTGTTGTGATCCACAGTGTTAAAGGCTTTAGTGTAGTCAATGTTTTTCTGGAATTCCCTTGCTTTTTCCATGATCCGGTAGATTTTGCCAGTTTGATCTCTGGTTCCTCTGTCTTTTCTAAAGCCAGCTTAAACATCTGGAAGTTCTTGGTTAATGTACTGTACTATAATCACATTTACCATGTCTTTGTTTAAGGGTGCAATATGTTAATCTCAAGGATTATAAAGTGTTTCAAGTTGTAAAATAATTAAAAATAATCTTGCCTATTTTGCCTGCATTATGAGTATTTTACAATAGAAAGAATTTGGAAAATATTTGAAAGAATATGAAATTTTTAGGGGTCTTTGCAAACTTTCTTTACATGTAGAGAGCTTTCATTATATGCCAGTTGCTATACCAAGTATTTTAGTGCATTGCTCATTTAATACTGTTTCAAACTTTTTATGAGGTGTGTACCATTGTTATGACCATTTAGGAAATGAGAAGTTTTTTTTTTTTTTTCCCTTCCCTTTGGGCTTTCCTGGTGGCTCAGACAGTAAAGAATCTGCAATATCTGGTGGCTCAGACAGTAAAGAATCTGCCTTTATTTAGACAGTAAAGAATCTGCAATCCAAAGATCCCCTGGAGAATAATCCTCTCCAGCGAAGATCCCCTGGAGAATACCCACTCCAGTATTCTTGCCTGGATAATCTAATGGACAGAGTAGCCTGGCAGGCTACAGTCCATGGGGTCACAGAGTTGGACAACTAAGGGACTAATACTTTTACTTCCACTTTTTTCTTCTCTCTCTCTCTTTTTTTTTTTCCTTTTAGCATTTTATACATGTCATCTGTGTCTTGGGGCAAGTAGATAAAAGTTGGTCTAACTTCAAGGCATCTGGGAAAGTGGCAAAGAAAATCTTTTTATTTATTTATTTATTTTTTTGCTTGAAAGACTTACTAATGAATGCACTTTCAGACATTTAGGGGAAGAGAAGCATTAAGGTTCATGAATATAGAGTAAATGAAATTGGTTCTAAAAGCCACCTCCCATAAAATACCTAGATTGACACTGGTTTTCAAGTTTAATTTTTTTAGATGAAATGCTTTGCAATATTTTGCATTTAATTTCATTTTAAACAAAAATATATCAATATCAACATTTCAAATGATACCCACTCTACTGAAGGCCTGTTTTGAGAGTTGTAAGACTTATGATATAATTCTCTAAAATTAACCATCATCCAAGTAGTGCTTATCATAGTCAAATTCGTACCAACATATTCAGAATTAAAAAGTATTTATAACCCTTATAGCTGTGATGATCTGTTTCAGTCAGTATAATGATGATCTGTTTCAGTAAACCATCAGGGAATATTTTTCTTTACTTGCTTACTATGAGATGAACATTCAGCCAGAAATTCTAGAGTTTTTAAAGGCAGCATTTTTAAGGAGAAATCTTCAAAATGATAATTGTATCTATAATTGCTATTATTATTCTTACTAATCTTGTTAGAGTTGTTCACTTTTTGAAATGCTCCTGAGATCACTTTTTCCATTTACCTTTTTTGAACTCTTCTTCACTTTACATTGCTCAGTATACCTCTCCCTGGTAATGGTTAATATCTTTGGTAGCTTCTGAGTCATGCTTTATCAGGAAACCAAGGGTGTGATTTGCATCCCAGCATATCCTCCTCCTTCCTCCTACTCACTGTCACTTCTATTTTTACTTTAGAGCATAAGGTTCTTTAAGGCATTTTGTATTCTGAGGTTTCCCACATCCACAGATTTTACTACCTGCTCTTCTATAAGAAATGTGTACTTGGTAACAAATCCTTACTAGGGAAAGACTGCGGTAGCTAGGTTAATACCTAAGGTCAACACTTTTCTTTTCTCCTACATCTCCTACTCTTTCCCCTCCTTGGGCTGACTGTTATCAGTTTTCTGCCCCAGTTCTCCCCAAGTGCCTGGCCCACTTAATTTTGTTAAACCAATAAAAAAATGACTTGGTTACCTGTAGTTAAATCTTAAAAAGCATTTATTGAATTCCTGTTCTATCCAGGGATGTTTGTTAAACACGAATCCAGGATATATTATCCTTGAATCCATATGACCTCAAGGATTTCGGAATATTTTCCTTGAAATTGGAGAAGGGTTGGCAACCCACTCCAGTATTCTTGCCTGGAAAATTCCATGGATGGTGGAGCCTGGTGGGCTACAGTCCATGGGGTCACAAAGAGTCGGACACGACTGAGCGACTTCACTTTTTACTTTTTTTCCCTTCCTTGAAATGTGGAAAACATGTGTATGTTTGCAGATGCCTTCTTTTTTGTGGTATAAGCTCATATTTTCCATCAGATTGTCAAAGGGTAAAGATGTCAAAAAGATCAAAATGCACCCACAAGAGAGGAAAAAATGCATAAAACCCATTCCTCTGGAAGAGGAGCTTACAATACAGGTGAAATTAACAGGTAAATGACAGTATAAAAATAAGGGTGAAGTGATATATAGTATAATATGTAAGAAGAGAAAAATCAGTAACACATTGGTTGGGAGAACTGGAACTTTATCTGGGTTTAGAAATGTTATTTATTAAAGTTTTCTGGGACTTCCAATGTGTAGGGAAAAGAATATGAACAAGTCCTTAGAATTTGTAGTATTGATTAGAGTGTCTGGGAAGATAATGAAGAGCCTACTTGAATTATATTTGTTTATAAATAAAAATGTTGAGTACATGATGTATTAATATATTGCCATGGTTTAAAATGTTGAATAGTAAAAATATTCATGGCAGGTATCTTTTAGCTAATCTTTCTTAGATTTAAAAACATTTAGATTCTGAGGACCTTAAATATTCCTCAAGAATTTTTTTTTTTTTTTGTAAAATAAGAATAATCAGCATGATTTGTCATGAAGAAAGACACTATGGTCCATTTCAAAATAACATGAGGTACAGATCTTCAATAGCAAATTATATTATAGCAGCTTACACTGACCTAGGCTGATTATTTTACTGTTCTTAAATAGGTCCAGTGTGTTTTGTTTCTAGGCTTCTGTCTATCCAATTAGAAGAAAAATAGAAGTTCAGATTTCGTAGCTTTTGAGTGTAGACATCTGTACTTGACTGTCACAGTGCTGTATTAAACTGGACTGCTCATGACCTTCTTCCTTCAAATCACATCATCTTCATCCTCCTTTTCTTTCCCTTCCCTTCTAAATGTTGCATTGTCTCAATTGTGATCAGTCCTTCATCTTCCAACTCACTCATTCTTCCCCAAATTTATCCCTTCTTCCCTGAAAACTTTCTTCATCTTCTCCTTATACCATATTTTACATCTTCATTCTCCACTCACTGACATTTCTGTTACCACAGATCTCCTATCCAGAGTTAGACTCTCTTTCCTTTCCATCAGTGTAAATGTCACCCTACCTTCAAGGCTTAACTGAGAAGCCATCAGCTAGAATATTTCTAAATAAGAACTATAAAACAATAATCATGATCCTAACATGAATACTTCTAGATTTTAAGTATATAGATAGTACACTGTCTTATACTATATTTTACATTTGCATTTATGTGGAATTAATCTTGCTGATTCTTCACATATATAGATGTTACTTAGCTTTCCACCTTAACCAAAATCTTTTTGCTAACTGGATCAAGGGTCCAATTCCTGTTTTTTTGTTTGTTTGTTTGTTTGCTTGCTTGTGTTTTTCATCTATCACGTCATTAGGCACAAAAAGGACTTGTGATGTGTAGTTATTTTTAAAACTACACATCAAGGCAAGATTTTAGGAGAGAATGATACATAATCAATACTGATATACATTGTAATTTACACTGTACATACAAAGCATTTTCACATGCTTTTCTTCATTTCCTAACACCATCATGTATCATCATCTTCCTTTTGAAGATAAGGAAACAGACTTGGTCAGGAATAGGAAATTAGGCAATGCCTGACCTAAGTATTAAACTCAATACTTCTGCTCTGTATCCAGCTTTCCATGTTAAAATACCCTAACCTCCAATTAAAATAAATAAATTTATATTTAAAAAAATAAAATAGCTGTCTTCTAGAGCTGCATTTTATAAAATAAAGTTAAAAGACTGAAGAGTTTCTAATACTCAAAGGGCGATGGGTCTGGACCAAATTTATCAAGATAGCTAATAAAAGTTCTAGATGTTACTGAATTGTAAAGTATCCACTGCGAAATGACAGTGAATCAGTATTTACTTATATTGGGAAGGAGGCATTTTTGACAGCCTTTTAAGGTATAAAACTTAAATATGTCTCAGAATATGTGGGATAAAAGGACACTGATGGTAATGTCCCCAGAAACCTGTGACAATTTGAACTGTGCTCAGGAGAAAGGTTACAAGCCACTTCTTAGTGATATTCATTAAGCAGTCTTTCCCTTTAAAAGCATGGTAGTGGGTACCAAAACAAACCAACCTCAAACTTAGGTGCATGTTATCTCATATGTGTCTTCTTAGATCCAGAAAGCCAGTGTTGTTAAGCTCAAGTGATGAAAATTATTAAGATAAATCTTTCTAGGTGTGACAAAGAATCAAGAGATAAAAGATCCAAGAAAACTATGAATAGGTTAATAGCTGTATCATAATTTTACAAATTAGCAATTTTTCATTCCATATAAAGATCAATATATGGTTTTTTTAATACCCTGAAATGTTAGGACCATGAATCAAGGCAATTGGAAGTGGTCAAACAGGAGATGGCAAGCATGAACGTTGACATTCTAGGAATCAGCAAACTAAGATGGACTGGAATGGGTGAATTTAACTCAGATGGCCATTATATCTACTACTGTGGGCAAGATTCCCTTAGAAGAAAAGGAGTAGCTGTCATAGTCAACAAAAGAGTCCAAAATGCAGTACTTGGATGCAATCTCAAAAATGACAGAATGATCTCTGTTCGTTTCCAAGGCTAACCATTCAATATCACGGTAATCCAAGTCTATGCCCCAACGAGTAACACTGAAGAGGCTGAAGTTCAACAGTTCTATGAAGACCTACAAGACCTTTTAGAACTAACACCCAAAAAAGATGTTCTTTTCATTATACAGGCTGCTGCTGCTGCTGCTAAGTTGCTTTAATTGTGTCCGACTTTGTGCAACCCCATAGACGGCAGCCACCAGGCTCCCCCGTCCCTGGGATTCGCAAGGCAAGAACACTGGAGTGGGTTGCCATTGCCTTCTCCAATGCATGAAAGTGAAAGGTGAAAGTGAAGTCGCTCAGTTGTGTCCGACTCTTAGTGACCCGTGGACTGCAGCCTACCAGGCTCCTCTATCCATGGGTTTTTCCAGGCAAGAGTACTGGAGTGGGGTGCTATTGCCTTCTCCACAGTATAGGGGACTGGAATGCAAAAGTAGGAAGTCAAGAAACACCTGGAGTAACAGGAAAATTTGGCCTTGGAGTACAGAATGAAGTAGGACAAAGGCTAATAGAGTTTTGCCAAGAGAATGCACGCAGGTCACAGCAAACACCCTCTTCCAACCACACAAGAGAAGACTCTACACATCAATATCACCAGATGGTCAACAATGAAATCAGATTGATTATACTCTGTGCAGCCAAAGATGGAGAAGCTCTATACAGTCAGCAAAAACAAGACCAGGAGCTGACTGTGGCTCAGATCATGAACTCCTTATTACCAAATTCATACTTGAATTGAAGAAAGTGGAGAAAACCACTAGACCATTCAGGTATGACCTATATCAAATCCCTTACAATTATACAGTGGAAGTCAGAAATAGATTTAAGAGCCTAGATCTGATAGACAGAGTGCCTGATGAACTATGGAGGGAGGTTTGTGGCATTGTACAGGAGACAGGGATCAAGACCATCCCCATGTAAAAGACATGCAAGAAAAGCAAAATGGCTGTCTGAGGAGGCCTTACAAATAGCTGTGAAGAGAAGTGAAAAGCAAAGGAGAAAAGGAAAGATATACCCATCTGAATGCAGAGTTCCAAAGAATAGCAAGGAGAGATAAGAAAGCCTTCCTCAGTGATCAGTGCAAAGAAATAGAGGAAAACAACAGAATGGAAAAGACTAGAGATCGCTTCAAAAAAATTAGTGATACCAAGGGAACATTTCATGCAAAGATGGGCTCGATAAACGACAGAAATGGTATGGACCTAACAAAAGCAGAAGATATTAAGAAGAGGTGGCAAGAATACACAGAACTGTACAAAAAAGATCTTCACGACCCAGATAATCACGATGGTGTGATCACTGACCTAGAGCCAGACACCCTGGAATGTGAAGTCAAGTGGGCCTTAGGAAGCATCACTACGAACAAAGCTAGTGGAGGTGATGGAATTCCAGTTGAGCTATTTCAAATCCTAAAAGATGATACTGTGAAAGTGCTGCACTCAATATGCCAGCAAATTTGGAAAACTCAGCAGTGACCACAGGACTGGAAAAGGTCAGTTTTCATTCCAATCCCAAAGAAAGGCAATGCCAAAGAATGCTTAAAATACTGCACAATTGCACTCATCTCACGTTAGTAAAGTAATGGTCAAAATTCTCCAACCCAGGCTTCAGCAATACATGAACTGTGAACTTCCAGCTGTCAAGCTGGTTTTAGAAAAGGCAGAGGAACCAAAGATCAAATTGCCAATATCCGCTGAATCATTGAAAAATCAAGAGAGTTCCAGAAAAACATCTATTTCTGCTTTCTTGACTATGCCAAAGCCTTTGACTGTGTGGATCACAACAAACTGTGGAAAATTCTGAAAGAGATGGGAATACCAGACCACCTGACCTGCCTCCTAAGAAATCTGTATGCAGATCAGGAAGCAACAGTTAGAATCGGACATGGAACAACAGACTGGTTCCAAATAGGAAAAGGAGTATGTAAAGGCTCTATATTGTCTATTTATTTAACTTATAAGCAGAGCATATCATGAGAAACACTGGGCTCGATGGAGCACAAGCTGGAATCAAGATTGCAGAGAGAAATATCAATAACCTCAGATATACAGATGACACCACCCTTATGGCAGAAAGTGAAGAGGAACTAAAAAGCCTCTTGAAAGTGAAAGAGGACAGTGAAAAATTGGCTTAAAGCTCAACATTCAGAAAACTAAGATCATGGCATCCGGTCCCATCACTTCATGGGAAATAGATGGGGAAACAGTGGAAACAGTGTCTAACTTTATTTTGGGGGGCTTGGAAATCACTGCAGATGGTGACTGCAGCCATGAAATTAAAAGGTGCTTACTCCTCAGAAGGAAACTTATGACCAACCTAGACAGCATATTAAAAAGCAGAGACATTACTTTGCCAACAAAGATCCATCTAGTCAAGGCTATGGTTTTTCCAGTGGTCATGTATGGATGTGAGAGTTGGACTATAAAGAAAGCTGAGTGCCAAAGAATTGATGCTTTTGAACTGTGGTATTGGAGAAGACTCTTCAGAGTCCTTTGGACAGCAAGGAGATCGAACCAGTCCATCCTAAAAGAGATCAGTCCTCAGTGTTCATTGGAAGGACTGATGTTGAAGCTGAAACTTCAATACTTTGGCCACCTGATGCGAAGAGTTGACTCATTTGAAAAGACCATGATGCTGGGAAAGTTTGAAGGTGGGAGGAGAAAGAGATGACAGAGATGAGATGGTCAGATGGCATTACCGACTCAATGGACATGAGTTTGGGTAAACTCCGGGATTTGGTTATGGACAGAGAGGTCTGGTGTGCTGCAGTCCATGGGTCACAAAGAGTCGGACATGACTGAGTGACTGAACTGCACTGAAGTAATGACTATTGATGTGTATTCTTTTTTTCTCAGTTCTTATGAATAAAAGGTGTTTGGTATTTGTAGGATACAAATACACATTGGATTTAGCAATGTATTTTCTTTCCCCAAATCATCTCAAGTTGAAATGACAGTTAACAATGAGAGGGTGGTACTTTTGCAAATCTCACAATACGTTAAAGATAGCTACGTATATGTCTTATTATGAGAAAAGTCACTTTAATAGAGAAAAAAGAGACAAACATAAGTCAAATTCTAAAATTGAAAAATAGCCCATATAATGTATTATTATGGTGTTCTCTTTATGATTTGTTTTCTCCAGTACCTAAGTCACCTAACATGGTTAATCTACTGATGACCATTGCCACCAAAAGTGTTACTAAGCTCTATTAGGACTGTGCAGACAAATGGATACCCGTCATGATTGCAGCCAGTATGAACACGCTGAATGTGAGCTTGCAAATGGAAACCACTCCAGATTATTGGGCATTTGCAACATCAAAAGTCAAATTAATTAATAGTTAATGACAGTTTACTTCGTCCAGTCTACTAGTAATGATTCTTGCCCTAATTTTTTACTTTTCATTGGCTAAATTGTCAAAACATATAGATTAACACTGATGGTAAAGTTGTTAGCATCGACCAATAGCATTATTTCTGAATAGAATACATAAACTTTTAGTTTGCAAAATTTGATTTCAATACTAAGCACAATTTTTAAAGACAGATGATCTAGGTACATACCTTCTTCTTCATTTGTATTGAAGAGGAAGAAAATCTAAGTACCAACATTCATGGAATTCCTGAAAAATAAGCCTGAAAACTGGATACTCATGAAACCCATGCTAACTGGGGCTATTACAGAAAAGTTGAGTCAAAAATATTTAGCCTCCTTCCAGAATGCAATTTAATATACTCTGCTGCTGCTATGTCGCTTCAGTAGTGTCCAACTCTGTGTGACCCCATAGACGGCAGCTCACCAGGCTCCCCCATCCCTGCCTGGGATTCTCCAGGCAAGAACACTGGAGAAGGTTACCATTTCCTTCTCCAGTGCATGAAAGTGGAAAGTGAAAAGTGAAAGTGAAGTCACTCAGTCGTGTCCGACTCTTAACAGCCCCATGGACTGCAGTCCACCAGGCAGGCTCCTCCATCCATGGGGTTTTCCAGGCAAGAGTACTGGAGTGGGGTGCTATTGCATTCTCCATTAATATACTCTAATTTCTGCTAAAACCTGAGCAGTGGATGATAATGTGTTACAGAAAAGAAATTTCTCTTAAGTGAAATTAAACCTAATTTTAAAGATTCATTAAAGACTGGACTCCTCTCCTGTTATATAGATAACCAAGACAAACATTTGGTTTTGGTGCACTAAGTTAATAAATTGGAAATGAATGCATACTGTGTAGATACCCACACATGTCATCGCCAAGGTAATGATACAAAACATAATAAGATGTCCTCTATTTTTCTCCTTAAGAGTTTAATATTTAGGGCCTCTGCACACAGACTCTCCCAAGATCCTGGGGGAACAGAGCGGCTGCCAGTGGATTTTTTTTAAGTAAAATATGCAAAAATATGATATGCTAACCATAATGAGTGAGATGACTATGTCCTTTGCACCTAACTTTGTATTCCTAGTGCTTTTATGATTTTTTTTTCTCCAAAGTGCCCTCAAAATTGTCCAAGTGTCATAAAACTCAATGCCTGAAACTGCTCCTGTTTGCTTTCCCTCTGCCTAAATCTCTCTCCCCCTTATCTCCACTTGTTAAAAGCCTATCTGTCATTCAAAGCCTATTCCAACTGCCTCTTCTATGTAAGTGCTCTGATTTGTTTATTGAACTTTGAACATATTTATTTTCAGTGTTAGTCTTAATGTATGACTTGAATATGTTTTTTCCTGCTTTTCACTGCTTGTCTAGTCTAGTGACAGTTGGCTCCTGCCTAATAGTTAATCTGATGGAGACTTGCTCTCAAGACTTACGTCTTCCTAGTTGTGTGACACGAGGCAAGTTCCTCATTCTGTTGCTTTCTCTGGGACCCATTCCCTCACTATCAGATGGATATCAAAATAATAGTATTCTCCTCATAGACTTGTCAGGAGTAAATGAGATGGTTAATATTAGGTGCTTATTAGAAAGCTTGGACAATAGTAAAAACTCATGAGTTAGTTCTTAAGTTATGACTATTTAAGTCAAAATTTTAGGTTTCCATAGCATCCCATAAAATACTACAAAAATAAATTTGTACTGACGTGTGTGTGTACATTTGTTAGTTGTTCAGTCATGTCAGATACTCTGTGACACCATGGACTGTAGTCCCACCAGGCTCCTCTGTCCATGGGATTCTCCAGGCAAGAATATTGGAGTGGGTTTCCATTCCCTTCTCCAGGGAATCTTCCCGACCCAGGGATCAAATGCAGGTCTCCTGCATTAAAGGTAGATTCCTTATCATCAGAGCTTGAATTGAGGACTGACATGAATTATTCATAAAAGATTTTATTATTTCAAGTTACAAGATCATTTTGAAATACAAAATGAGAAAAGGCAAAAAATGTTTGTTCGTGAAACTACTTTATGACATTTAGGATTAGAGGATTAAGTAATCAACATGGTAAATAAAACAATAAAAAATTATTTGGTATAATATTTATTCTGCTAAGAACTTAATGTAAAATAATATTTACCGTAGCAATTACTAAAGAATTGGCATTTGTGTACTTCCCACATAATAAAAAGACTCTAAAAAAGACACAGTTGGTGGCGTGAACAATGGCATTTTCATTTAAACTAAAATATATTATCATCACAGAAACATTTTCATTTCTCCTGTGATTGATTTATTTTAAAAATATTTCTGAAGGTATTCTATAAGAAAACCTCTTTAGTTGTTAATCCATGTTTTTTATAAATCCAAAATATTTTAAATGAGGCGTGCATTTGAAGTCCGACAATGAATGATTGTGATATGTGCAAACTATTTCAATAAGGAAAGCTAATTCTGATCTATTCAAGACAAAAAGAAAAAAAGGTGCAAAAGTAACAGTACCTGTGTCAAATGTTTTCTTAACTTTATATTTGAATATATGGGCACTACTGTAGTTTATGGCCTCTCTGACTACAGTTCCAAGGTACAGAAATCAGTCCTCCTGCTATACTGAGGCGGAGAATGCAATGGCACCCCACTTCAGTACTTTTGCCTAGAAAATCCCATGGAAAGAGGGGCCAGGTGGGCTGCAGTCCATGGGGTCGCTAGAGTCGGACACGACTGAGCGACTTCACTTTCACTTTTCATTTTCATGCATTGGAGAAGGAAATGACAACCCACTCTAGTGCTCTTGCCTGGAGAATCCCAGGGACAGGGAAGCCCGGTAGGCTGCTGTCTATGGCGTCGCACAGAGTCGGACACGACTGAAGAGACTTAGCAGCAGCAGCAGCAGCAGCTATACTGAGGACCTTGTGAAAAATGTAATGGTATAGGAGAAAGAAAATGGCCAAAGAAACCTAAGGACAGAAGGCAAGTTCAGCTGTCTAGTTGCCATGCAATGGGCAATTTCCTTACCATTAAGGTTTTCCCCCAAATGTAAAATGGAAACTGTTATACTGACTTCAAAGGTAGATGTACAGAAAGCACCTGGCTCCATCGCTGGAGTATAGCCTGAGACTTTGCAGTATATAAAAGTGAAGCAAGGAATCTGAGAAATTCACTTCTTAAGTATCACAGAAATCCTTTCTAGATCTTTTTTCTTTAGGATTTAGTGTAAAGTTAGAACTGAGTTTATTCTTTTCTAACTTTGACTGCTACACTTATACCCTGTTTGCCAAAAGAACTGGCCATTTCAACAGTCCTGCTAACTAGGGACTGTGCAGTGTGTTCTCAGGACTTATAAGATAAATACATTGGAAAAACGTGCTTGAGAGAAAAGAGATGTGAAAACACATGGTAAGCAACTAGGGAAATGCCTCAGGGTAAAGAGCAGCATTTTAGTTTCATTTTTTGTTGAACAAATAAGAAAACATGGTCAATGGAACAAGTGTAAATCTCCTGGGAAAACAGATTTTTCTGCGACAACCCCAGATTTTATCTAAAGTGTATGCTTAACATAGGACATAACACACATTCTGAAACAAAGATGAGGTGAACTTAATTTGAAGTGAATAGCAACCACACTCCCCTAGGGACAGATGTCCCCAAACGATATACTCATGTAAATGGAGCCTTTACAGTATTTAGGACTCAAGATATTTCTACTAATCATTTATAGTGTAGATACTAAAGCCATTAATTCTGTTTTGATTTAAAGTAGTGTAAAGTATGAAGTATATTAAATACTAAAAACTATTTGCAAAGAAGGTATCAGTTCTCCTTCACTTCTCCTTGATGAATACAAAAAGAAAAAAAAAAGTAATTTTATATATTTTACAAAGGATAATAGGCATTTAAAAGTTCAATATAAACCATTTTCTACAAAAAACTTAGCTTAGTTTCAAATAACAGAAACCTATAATTAGAATATTTATCTTCCTTAAATTTTAGAACCTCAGAGGAATGTACTTTAGTCCTTTTGACCTATGTATAATACCTAAATAGATTTGTGATAATACCTATATGTAGTATCTAAGGAGATTCATGGAGAAGGCAATGGCACCCCACTCCAGTATTGTTGCCCGGAAAATCCCATGGATGGAGGAGCCTGGTAGGCTGCAGTCCATGGAGTCGCTAAGAGTCGGACACAACTGAGCGACTTCGCTTTCACTTTCCATGTTCATGCATTGGAGAAGGAAATGGCAACCCACTCCAATGTTCTTGCCTGGAGAGTCCCAGGGACGGAGAAGCCTGGTGGGCTGCAGTCCATGGGGTTGCACAGAGTCAGACATGACTGAAGCGACTTGGCAGCAGCAGCAAGAAGATTCATGACAATATCAGCAGTCAATTAAATAACAAGATGTTTAAGTTTTAATTATTCTTAAATTTGTTACATATAGACTATAGAAGTAGCAGACCATGCATTTAAATATGTAGTGCCTTCACACTGATTAAGCTAAAATGTTTTATAAAATAGCTTTTCTACTTTGCTTCCTTGAAATATCATTTGAAAAATATTCAGGTTAATTTATTTTCTATCAAATGTCAAATATAAAGTTATTATTAGTGATTTTGGAGCTTAAGAGAAAAGTGACTTTCCTTTTTCTGTAGTTCAATGGTATCAACATAGAAATAGTACTTAATAAACTATCCTTAGAGTACTTTGGGCAAGAGTTTAGTGAGTAAAAGTTAAACTTTTTTCATTAGACCAGGTCCTGGATGCTGATCAGTCTGAGAGGTGAATCTTTATCACTGCAAAAATTTTGTAAGCCTGAAAAAAAATGACAGTTCAAGACTGCTGTGCTGAAGCATATGAAGCAGTTTGTTTTAATCATTTAAAAGAGTAGACAATTGATGCTCCAGTACTGATTTAATTAGATCCTACCTACTGATTTGCTTTCTATAACTAATAAGGATCCATATATTTACAGAGTATACCCTATATTGAAGTTTTTCATCTACCATTGCACAAAGATCATACTTACCTATTAATAAGTGTGTACTACAAAATAAAAATATGGTAGGGGAAAGTTTTTCTTCTCAGATATGGAATAGTGTGTTGATCAGGGTCAGTGTTGATCAATGATGAGGCTCTGGTATTTTTTATTTTTTTATTGAAGTATAGTTGATTTCAGGTGTGCAGCTTACCAATTCAGTGTTCTTATAGATTACATCCATTTATAGGTAATTATAAGATGGGTCTAGTTCCCTGTCTTATATAGTAAATACTTGTTTCGTATCTGTTTCATATAGTTTGTACCTGTTAATCCCATAGCCCTCATTGGCCCCTCCCTTCTTTCGTCTCCCGTTTGGTAACCCCAAGTTTGTTTTCTATACCTGTGAGTGTGTTTCTGTTTTGTATATATGCTCATTTGTATTATATTTTAAATTCCACATAAAAATGATGTTATTTTATCTTATCGAGTTAGCCCACACAACACTTCTGCATGGGCAAAGCTGAAATTCAAAGTTAGGAAATTAACTAAATATAATATAAAAGCTCATTTGGAACTTGTGCTTAGGTAGCCTTCCTCCTCATCTTTAACTCCCAAAGGGGTGGGACATCTCAGACTGAAAAATCCTACTAGCCGAATTCCTGTCTTTAATAACCAAGAATTTACTAAGGCATTCACGAATGCTTGAATGTCAGTGACTGTAGCTTATAAATCTTTACCTTGTCTGTACAGTTGAAAAAGTGTTATATGGAATCAAATTAACCCTGAGTAAATTACTTAGTCTTCCTTCTCCTATTTCTTATCTGTAAAATGTGAATAAGAATACAACTACCTATAGACTTGTTTGGAGTATTTCATAACTTAATAAACACCAATATTCTTGGAGAAATGCCTGGAAAAAGGTAACAATAACTGCTAATTATCATGATTGTTATCATTTTGTTGTTATTTCCTCATATACAGGTTGATCCTATACCATACGAAGACAATTCAGTCAACTTGAGGGGGAAATGGTGTTTGTCAAATAATGAGTTGGTGCTGGAACTCATTTTCCTTTCTGTTTGTTTTATCACTGTGTTAAAGAATAACAAACAGCATAATCTCTATTCTCAAAATTTCCTCAGCCCTCTGATCTTCCCAGAGTCAGAGAGAGTAGGGTTTGAATGGCTTTCATCTAGTTTGTCTTAGTAATAGACCCGCAGCCCATCAAGAAACAACTGTCATTCTATGGCCCTAGTTAAACAGAATTCATGATTGTTTTTTCCCCTAGGATTGCATTGCAACCATAGATGAGAATGGCAGCCTGCCAGTGGGCCCTGCCAGCTGGCTTTCCACTGTATTCTGGGTTTTGGAGAATAGGAGAACAGATTTTTTTTTTTTTTTATTCTGCAGGCCAATTTGAGCACAGTTTACAATAAAGAAGAAAACCTTTAACAACAATTTCACATGCAGTGAAAAAGTGAAAATTTTAAAATGCAATTTTTAAATATGTATCTTTTCCAAATGGATACTGGCAAATTTTCAGCTAAAACTGAGTATTTATAATATAGGATGTTTTCCAACAGTCAACTGCAGGTTCACTAAGAAACAAAATGGTAAAAATTGTTGATACTGAAGTGTTTCATTCATTCCTTTCATTCATCTCTTCAATAGGCAATGCTTACTATGTGTCCAACACTTAACATGAGATGAATTCACTTCATTTTTGGTGTCTTTGAATTAGCAACTTCTGATATGTTATTGTTTCTTACATGGGGCTAGTTCTAGACAATAATGCTCACCAAATATCTCTATTTTAAAATAAAATGTATTCCATTTCTCATTTAGCTCTCTTAATATTTAAGGCTATCAATGAATTCCTCATATGAGTCTCTAGTGAAGGACTTTCTGTATCCTCCAGTGTGTTCCTGGAACTAGAACAGTGCCTGGCACAAGTTTAAAAGTGCAATGCAATAAATAATTGAGTGAATAAATATGAAAATCTAAGTAATCTAGGATGCCAATTAGGGGAACTGAAGTAACTATGAAAAGCTACAAACCCTGGGAAAAAAGGTTATAATTTCAAAATCTATGTGAAATTCTCCAGATACAATTTTTCTTTATATTTATGGCATACTAAACATATATTAATATAGATAAAATGTAAGTATAGATGGATACAACATATACCATTTTATAGTTTCAAAAATATACTTATAAAATGTTAGCATTTTTCCCCAAAGAAGATTTTTCCTTTTAGGTTTTTTTTCTTATCCAAGATGATTTTTCTATTTGCAATTTAATGCAACTCTTAAAAATGTTCTATTCTCTCTATTTAATCTGCAAACTTAACATGATTGGGTTTTTTTTGAATCTGGTTTTTAAAACACTATGTGAAACTTTCTCTTTAATATACTTAGTTCAATATGCTTTATATTTTTTATCAATTCATTTTAATGTAATTAAAAAGTCCAAAATAATTTTAGACTTAATATTTTTTTATAAGTAAAATAGAATATTCTTGCTATAGGAAGGCTTTTTGAAGGAAGTCATTAATTTTGTTACATAATTGAATTTAGCTCCTAGTTTTTATCTCATGCCTTTCAAAACACAGATTAAGAAAATTATATGAATAGATAGACTCCTTATCTAAATTAAAAATATCATTACCTTGTAATTGTAATATGGTATAACCAAACACAAATGTGAAAAAAACAAGTTAATCAAATAACTGGTCATTGAAAATTGTTAATAGATCCTTTGGTAGTGATTAAGAGAGGCAGTAGATAAGGATAGCTGTATTTTGGTAGTTTTCTGGTAAAATGTTTTGATAGGGAAAATAACTGGAAGGATGTTTATTTACTTAATTATTTCATTCAGCAAATGTTAATTTGGACATTGTGCCCAGCACCCTTCTATTACCAGGGCTCAACTGGTGAATAAAGTAGACGTCATACTGTTCTCTTGACACTTACGTTCAGGAGGACAAGACAAACGCTAATAAGCTCAGTCGTGTCTGATTCTGTGCGATCCCATGGACTGTCACCTGCTAGGCTCCTCTGTCCATGGGATTCTCCAGGCAAGAATACTGGAGTGGGTTGCCATTTCCTCCTCCAGCGGATCTTCCTGACCCAGGGATCAAACCCGGGTCTCCTGCATTGCAGGCAGATTCTTTACCACTGAGCCACCTGGGAAGCCCATTAATAAGTACATGAGTAAATCAATATGGTGAAGTATGTTAGATTTAAGTGCAGAGGAAAATAAAACAGTCTAGAGAGAGACTGTGGAGAGATAACAGCTAATTTTGAGTGAATAGTCAAGAAAGTCTTATTTGAACTGAAACGAGAAGATGCCAGCCATGTGTCAGATGCTCTAGGCTGAGGAGCCAAAGGCTCCCAAGGGAGTGTTTGAGAGATGGAAACAAGGCATGTTTGACTCGATCATGTTATACTGGGGAAAGGAGAGAAGATAATGCTAGGTATTTCTAAGTAATACCCTGAGAAAACCATGAAAAGAGTTGGGATGTACTCCAAGCACAGTGGAAAATTGTAAACAGCATAGTGTCAGGCTCTTCTGTATAATTTTAGAAAAAAAAATCTTATGTGAAACAATATTTGTTCTGTACTTTAAAGTTACATACATTTAGATCTCTGTTAGTGATACATTCTTGTTACTTAATTTAAACACTCAACACTGTCAAAATGCACATAATTTTTAACTTAATGTGGTTAGTCAGAACACTAGAAGGCAATTAAAATCATTTGGCAATGCTATTAATACATTTGCACAACTGCATTTTAAGTTCTTTTATAATAAGATATTTCGATTGAATAAGATCCAATCCACTTATTTAACTGTATTTTTCTTATACAGAAACTTCACACATTATTTTTAAGGATATATGCATAAGCATGTCTATCTGACTGACATATTAATTCATTACTTCTCTAACTAGGAAGAATAGTCATGAAAAATGTTTTCTGTTCAGTCATTTAGCCATCAATATTTTTTTATGATGATAAAATTATGTGTTTTCTAGCAAAAGAAGCTTCAAATTGAATTTGGACTTCTTAAAAGAATTTTTGCCCAAAGGCAATAATCTTCTTTGATTGATAAAGATTAGAGTTGGCTAGTGAGTTTTTGAGATTTTTAGTGTAGTATTTTTCCTTTTCTTTATTTTCTAGATGTGAATAACTGCCAAGCAAACATTATATTTAAACCCCTGAGAAGTTCAAAAGGGATTGGAGACAGCAAAGGGAGTTCTTTTATATTTCATTATCCTCTGTAATTAACATTTCTGTCTCACCATTAATAAAACTAAGCTTTTCCCTCCTTTTGAATTTCATTTTAGTGGTTGAGGCCTTTATTATTTGTGCAAAAAGACAATCTAGCTGTTAAAACTAGCACAAGTACAAATTGGAGGGTAACTGAAGGAGATAATTTGCTGTTGTGAAAATATGTCCAAATATTTGTTCATGTTATTGTCAACAAAATGGTGATCATCAGTCCAAGCTAATCTTCTCAGGCACCAATTGGTTGTTACTAAGTGTTCAGCCTTCACAGTACTAATGAGATCACATCCCATCATCCATTCTTGAGACAGCATCTTTAAAATAGAAGAAATGTGGGTGTTGCTTCTTTACCTCTTTGTCTGAAAGTGTATTTTGCATTTAGCTCTATGCTGTAACCAATCCTTAACTTTGATCATGTAAGGATACTTATTCTTAACATTGGCTTCACTGGTAAGGAATTTGCCTGCCAATGAAGGAGACCTGGGTTAGATACCTGCATCAAGTATGTCCCCTGGAGAAGGCAATGGCAACCTACTCCAGTATCCTAGTCTGGAGGGAAATCCCATGGAAAGAGGATCCTAGCTGGCTACAATCCATGGGGTCGCAAAAGAATCGGACATGACTTAACAACTTAACAATCTTAACATTATGTATATAACTAATTATTTGCTTTTGCTTGATCCTGATCCCTCAGAAAAATAATATTCTGTCCTCTGACAGTCGTGGAATTTGTAGCCTTTCTGAAAGACTCATCACAAGATGTTGATGACAATTTGAAGCCTCAAAAAAACTTTGGATATGTAAATAGTATAAAACATTTGGCGTTTTCAGTTTTTTTGAAAATAACTGGTGGGATTGTACCATAAAACAGGTACCTTGAAATTCAGATCTTACTATTTAAACCCTAGTAGTATATGTTACTAGGAGCTGAGATGGGGTTAAAAATACTGTTAGCTAAGTTTATTATAGACATAATTGTAGAGAATCAGTTTTAAACTCAAAGAACTGATGATAGTCCTTTATTTTTTTCAAGTGTTTTATAGGTTTTATTCCATTTAAAATTATTACAAAATAATGGCTCTATTTCCTTGTGCTGTGCAGTGTGTCCTTGTTACTTATTTTATACACAGTAGTTTGTATCTCTTAGTTCCATAGCCCTACCTTGGCCCTGTCCCCTTCTCTCTCCCCACTGGAAACTTCTAGTTTGTTCTCTATATCTCTGAGTCTGTTTCTGTTTTGTTACATACATTTGCTTATTTTATTTTTTAGATTGCATGAGCGATAACATAGAGTATTTGTCCTTTTCTGTCTCACATATTTCACTAAGCATAATGTCCTGCACATCCATCTACATTGTTGCAAATGGCAGAATTTCATTCTCTCTCTCTTTTTTTTAATGCCTGAGTAATATTCTATCGTATACCACATTTTCCATATTTATCTGTTGATAGTTAGATTGCTTCCATTTCTCAGCTATTGTAAATAAAGCTGTTATGAATATTGAGGTGCATATATCTTTCTGGATTAGTGTTTCTGTTTTCTTTGGATAGAGTAGAATTGCTGGAAAATAGGATAGTTCTCTTTTCAATTTTTTGAGGTTCCTCTATGTAGACATTTTCCAAAGAAGACATACAGATAGCCAGAATTAAAGCCACAGTGATAATAGCCCTTTACATTAGACTTTATATTAATTCAAAGCTGGAAGTAAAATATACAATTATTATATCTCAAATAAATCTTTAAAGGTAAACATGGATATATCTTTGGCATATTATGTCAAAAAACTAGGAAAACATCTCTAAATATTTAATATTTTATTTGTAATACTTGTGTTATAGGATATTGTGATTTTTTAATATTTTCTGAATTTGTTGCAGTTTTAATTAGTTAAAGGGATACACAAATATAAGAATTTCAAGAATTTCTGAATGAAATGATGTTTAGGATATTCTGACCTGCAGGAACATTTTTACATGTAGATCATGGGTATATATATATATATATATATTTTACAGTCCTCATAATCTTGTATGACAAATAGCCTATAATTTCATATATTGTTAATTTAATGACAATATATAAGGTAAATAGTTATACATATATTTATATATAAAAATTTCAGGAACTTTTTAAAGTCTCCTAACCACAAAAACAATTTCATGTATTCTTTAAGCTGGGTGGCCATAAAAATACCACTTTATCTTTATTCCTGTTAAAGAATCACAAAATATATCCCTGAATCTATATGATACAAAACTTGATCTATCTGATTAATTGCACCATTTAGTAAAAAAAAACAATAAATTATCAATAAATAGTTATGCATCATAAGAGTGTCAGAATCCTAATTAACTAAAATTGGTATAAATGAATTTATTAACTTTATTTTTCATGTTGCAATTTGAAACACAAATAGAAAATGCTAGTATTACATTTTCATTTATCTTTTCTTAGATAAATTTGCCTTTAAGTATTACAAAATATCAAATCAGTCACTATCTGAAGGAGACTGAGCCCTTAAATTAATTGTGTATTAGTTTGCAATGTGATTCATCCATTGGAAAGCTTATGCAAATTAGATGAATTGAAGAGAGTGACCATTAGCCCATAAAAAATATAAAAATTAATTGCTCACTAAGTATTTAATGCCCACCTATTCTGGGAAAATCTTTATATTTGACTTGTAGTAAATCAGTGAATCTAAATGTGAACATTGTTCATTTATTTAATAGTATGCATTTTTCTAAAAACCGTAAGTAGTAGGTGTGTGTGGTGGTATGAATCAGGAACTGCCATACTCAATTTTAATTCTCATCTGACAAGCATACAGAATTCCACAAATACTTGGGGAATGTTGGGAGAAAAGAGAGTTTTAGTTTAAGTGGAACTGTATTTTAACTCGGTTTTTGTTTTAACTTTTACATAATGAGAATAATGAGTATTGTCCACTCACTGAGCACTTTCCATGAGCAGGTTCTGCTATAAACTCACTGCTGATCATTTTGTAAGATACACACACACACACACACACACACACACACACGAGACAAATAAAGAATGCCAAAGTAAAGTTGAACCCTTTTTCAAAATTAGGGTAACATTCATACACTGCAATTAGCTCAATTTACATATGTCAGTCTAAGAAAGAATCTATTTCCCCCAAATTGGCTAAATCTTTTTTTTTTTTTTTTTTTACTTTATTCAACTTTTTTGGCTGCACATGAGCATGTGGGATCTTACTTCCCAGACCAGGGATTGAACCCTTGCCCTCTGCAGTGGAAGCGCAGAGTCTTAACCACTGGATAAATCTTTTATAAATAATTTCTCATTAGACATTTGAAAATTATTTACATTCTTAAATTTGGAATAATTAACAAATATCTTTCTATAAATCTCCTTGGTTAATGAAATCTTATAAAATACAGTATATATATTTTTATTAAAGGAAGATTACAGGTTCTTCAGATTTTTTACATTATTAAAATGAAAGAATTAATGGATCCATTTCTGTTTTCATGTGTGAAAGAAACACATAAGATGAGATAATGCAAGTAATATAGCAAAATAAGGTTAAAAGTCATAAAAAAGATGATAATTGTCTCATTTCTCTACAAACTAAGTATTTTAAGTATCATAACAGAGGAAGCAGTTGCTCTCTACTTCTAATTTAAAAACAAACTAAAGTGTTAATTATAAGTAAAGTAAGTCTACTTTCAATACTTAAAGGTAAAACATAATGGAGATTTTCAAAGAAATTTATCACTCACTTAATAGTGGTTAGGTTCAGCATGACCTTGAATCTATTAGTTAGGCATTAAATTTCTTTTCTCTCCTATGAATTTGGGAACAACTTTAGACCTTTACTGCATATAAAAAATGAACAATAGTTTCCTCAAAGATAGTTACTCTTTAAGGATCCCAAAGTTATTTAGCTTCTTCTGGGAAATGAGAGTAATCATTCAGCATCCCCAGCTTCTGAGCTTCTGATTCTTTTTTAATTTAAAACAAAAATGTCAAATTTTAGCTGATAAAGATATTTTGTTTTAGATACTTTGATAGTATCTCTTTGTATCTCCTTTACTGAGATGTTTTTAAAAAATTATTTTACTTGCCTTTATAATCAAGATTTTTGTATAATGTCTTCTATACAGAGTAATAAACTAATCCATTTATGTCCAAAAATTTTGTATTTTCATCAATGATGAAATTTATAAAAGTATCACTTTTACAGGTTTTGAAGTACTTTTAAAAATATTTAAATGATAAGACAAAAACACAAATTATACTAAATTCACATTAAGAGATATTTGGTTAGTTTCTTAATTAGAAACATTGTTCATATATGGTGATAAATTCTGTAGCCATTCATAGGGCCTCAAAAAACTGCTCCATAGATCAGCTTTTAACATCAAATTCTTTGAAAGTTTGCTTACCTGAAATTATAATTTTCAACAAGTAAATTAAATTATTTCTTTTATTAGAATTTGTTGATGAAGAAAACTCAAGAATATTCCATATATTTGCTTAAAAATATGCTTTTTGAGACTCGCAGGATAAAGCTGTATGCCAGTAGTTTTTATTGTTGATAGATGCTTGCTTCCACAACAGCTTTATCTAGCAGGACCTAAATGATATCTAAAGTTAACCTGCATGTTAACTTTTACAAAGCTTACAATATGGATTTGACCCAGAGATTATTTAATTTAGAAAAACAAAACTTGAGTCTATTGTGTGGAGGTGGATGCTTTGCTATAGGAGAAGTAGCTTAAAAATATAAAGTAGAATTAGGAAGGGAAACTTCTCTGAGTAGAAAATTGTTAATGGTGAGGTCCCAAGGTGAAAGAGTTGCACTCACAGAAAAGTATCTCTCCTTTTAAAGTGACCTAAAGTAAATTTTTAAGACCAAAGGCAACTTCTTTAGTGCAGAGAATTTGGTTGGATTTATGGTACATGGAAATATTAATTCAGAAACTCCAAAAATTAGGGATCCATCCTAGAACACAAAAGTTGGAAAAAGATATGATGAATATTTAGAAAATGATTAAAAGTATGGAACATAGAGACATTATTCACTCATCCCCAAATTGAGAAGAGGCTATAAGCAAATAACTTTGGATATTTGAAGAAATTGTGTTTGTATGTAGTAAAATATATTCAATAAATATGTAAAATTATATTTTACAAAGTAAATAGTTATGGAACTGTGCCGAGGCAAAATGGCTGAAAATATGCAACGGACTTCAGAGTGTCGTATTTAAGATGGTCTACCAAATTATAGTTCCCATGTTGTACATTATATCCCCAGAACTTAGTTATCTTATGACTGGAATTTGTACCTTTTGACCCCCATCATCCACATAGTGCTGCTGCTGCTGCTGCATCGCTTTAGTCGTGTCCGACTCTGTGCGACCCCATAGACGGCAGCCCACCAGGCTCCCCCGTCCCTGGGATTCTCCAGGCAAGAACACTGGAGTGGGTTGCCATTTCCTTCTCCAGTGCATGAAAGTGAAAAGTGAAAGTGAAGTCGCTCAGTCGTGTCCGACTCTAGCAACCCCATGGACTGCAGCCTACCAGGCTCCTCCATCCATGGGATTTTCCAGGCAAGAGTACTGGAGTGGGGTGCCATTGCCTTCTCCGACCCACATAATGACTCCCCCACAAACCCTGCTGTCTCTGGCAACTACCGGTCTGTTCTTTGTATCCATTAGCTTGTTTTTGTTGTTCCTGCTTTTGTTGTTTTCTGTGTGTGTATTTCAGTGGCTCATCGTGTCCGACTCTTAGGTGACCCCATGAACTGTAGCCCGTCAGGCTCCTGGCTCCATGAAATTCTCCAGGCAAGAATCCTGGAGTGGGTTGCCAGTTCCTGCTCTAGTTCTGTTGTTTTAGATTTCCACATATAAGTGAGATCATATAGTATTTGTCCTTCTCTGACCTATTTTACTTAATATAACACCCAGGATCCAAATAGTTTGTCTCCAATCGCAAAATCTTCTTTTGTATAGCTGAATACTATATAGCTATACAAAATCTTCTGTATCACATTTTTAATTTTTTTTAATCCAGTCATCCATTGATAGACACTTAGGCTTTTTCCATACCTTGGCTATTGCAAACAACGCTGGAATGAAGATGAGGGTGCATAGATCTTTTGGGTTTAGTGTCTTGGTTTTCTTTGGATAAACACCCACATGTAGCATTGCCAGATAATATGCTAGTTCTATTTTTAATATTTTGAGGAGCCTCCATCCTGTTTTCCAAAGTGGCTACACCAATTTGCATTCCCACCAGCAGTACACGAGTGTTCCCTTTTCTCCACTTCCTTGCTGACACTTGTTATTTCTAGTCTTTTTGATAATAGCCATTCTTATAGTGTGAAAGGATACCTCATTGTGCTTTTGCTCTACATTTCCCTGATTATTAGTGTTGCTAAGCATGTTGGAGTGTGCCTGTTGGTGATCTGTACGTCTTCCTCGGAAAAATGTCTATTCATATTTTTTTTTTTTGTCCAGACTATGGTCTTTTATTTTATTTTATTTTATTTTATTCTTCAAATTTTATTTTATTTTTAAACTTTACATAATTGTATTAGTTTTGCCAAATATCAAAATGAATCCGCCACAGGTATACATGTGTTCCCCATCCCGAACCCTCCTCCCTCCTCCCTCCCCCATACCATCCCTCTGGGCCGTCCCAGTGCACCAGCCCCAAGCATCCAGCATCATGCATCGAACCTGGACTGGCAACTCGTTTCCTACATGATATTTTACATGTTTCATTGCCATTCTCCCAAATCTTCCCACCCTCTCCCTCTCCCACAGAGTCCATAAGACTGTTCTATACATCAGTGTCTCTTTTGCTGTCTCGCACACCGGGTTATTGTTACCATCTTTCTAAATTCCATATATATGTGTTAGTATACTGTATTTATGTTTTTCCTTCTGGCTTACTTCACTCTGTATAATAGGCTCCATTTTCATCCACCTCATTAGAACTGATTCAAATGTATTCTTTTTAATGGCTGAGTAATACTCCATTGTGTATATGTACCACAGCTTTCTTATCCATTCATCTGCTGATGGACATCTAGGTTGCTTCCATGTCTTGGCTATTATAAACAGTGCTACGATGAACATTGGGGTACATGTGTCTCTTTCCCTTCTGGTTTCCTCAGTGTGTATGCCTAGCAGTGGGGTTGCTGGATCATAAGGCAGTTCTATTTCCAGTTTTTAAGGAATCTCCACACTGTTCTCCATAGTGGCTGTACTAGTTTGCATTCCCACCAACAGTGTAGGAGGGTTCCTTTTCTCCACACCCTCTCCAGCATTTATTATTTGTAGACTTTTTGGATCGCAGCCATTCTGACTGGTGTGAAATGGTACCTCATAGTGGTTTTGATTTGCATTTCTCTGGTAATGAGTGATGTTGAGCATCTTTTCATGTGTTTGTTAGCCATCTGTATGTCTTTTTTGGAGAAATGTCTATTTAGTTCTTTGGCCCATTTTTTGATTGGGTTGTTTATTTTTCTGGAGTTGAGCTGTAGGAGTTGCTTGTATATTTTTGAGATTAGTTGTTTGTCAGTTGCTTCATTTGCTATTATTTTCTCCCATTCTGAAGGCTGTCTTTTCACCTTGCTAATAGTTTCCTTTGATGTGCAGAAGCTTTTAAGGTTAATTAGGTCCCATTTGTTTATTTTGCTTTTATTTCCAATATTCTGGGAGGTGGGTCATAGAGGATCCTGCTGTGATGTATGTCGGAGAGTGTTTTGCCTATGTTCTCCTCTAGGAGTTTTATAGTTTCTGGTCTTACGTTTAGATCTTTAATCCATTTTGAGTTTATTTTTGTGTATGGTGTTAGAAAGTGGTCCAGTTTCATTCTTTTTACAAGTGGTTGACCAGATTTCCCAGCACCACTTGTTAAAGAGATTGTCTTTAATCCATTGTATATTCTTGCCTCCTTTGTCAAGATAAGGTGTCTATATGTCGTGGATTTATCTCTGGGCTTTCTATTTTATTCCATTGATCAATATTTCTGTCTTTGTGCCAGTACCATACTGTCTTGATAACTGTGGCTTTGTAGTAGAGCCTGAAGTCAGGTAGGTTGATTCCTCCAGTTCCATTCTTCTTTCTCAAGATCGCTTTGGCTATTCGAGGTTTTTGTATTTCCATACAAATTGTGAAATTATTTGTTCTAGCTCTGTGAAGAATACTGTTGGTAGCTTGATAGGGATTGCATTGAATCTATAAATTGCTTTGGGTAGTATACTCATTTTCACTATATTGATTCTTCCAATCCATGAACATGGTATATTTCTCCATCTATTAGTGTCCTCTTTGATTTCTTTCACCAGTGTTTTATAGTTTTCTATATATAGGTCTTTAGTTTCTTTAGGTAGATATATTCCTAAGTATTTTATTCTTTCCGTTGCAGTGGTGAATGGAATTGTTTCCTTAATTTCTCTTTCTGTTTTCTCATTATTAGTGTATAGGAATGCAAGGGATTTCTGTGTGTTGATTATGTCTTAATCACATTATTTGTATATTTTGCTGTTGAGTTGGATGAGTTCTTCATATATTTTGAATATTAACCCTTTACACATACATGATTTGCAAATATTTTCTTCTGTTTGGTAGATTGTGTTTTCACTTTGGTGGTGGTTTCTCTGCTGTGCAGAAGCTTTTTAGTTTAATGTAATTCCACTTGTTTGTTTTTGCTTTTGTTGCCTTTGCTTTTGGCATCAAACCCAAAATGTCATTGCTAAAACCAGTTTCAAGAAGCTTGAAAATTGTTTATAAAAATTTCTAGGCTTGATATGTTGTACTTAAGTGTAAAATGCCTCAAGCTCTATACATATATTTTCCAAGCAAACTGCAAATGATATTGTCAGTTATTAATTATTGAAATATTTTTAAAGAACAGTTTGTACATTAAAATCTTCAAAGTAGGAACAATTTGAAAAAGAGTAAACCACTCATTTTTATATCTCTGACCTTTTAATATATATCACCTACTGTAGATTAGCTTTGCTTGGCTATAATTTCAGTTTCAGCAAAATAAAGATAAATGAATGTAGAAATCCTATTCTTTTTAAGGGAAATGACCTTGGAAAAGGAAAAATTGATTATCTGACCTATTTAAATGATTTAAAAATTATAGCATTTCTCAGTGCTATAAAAAGTTGTAAATAACATAAAACCTACTTAAATTTCTAATTTAGAAAAAAAATAGTTCTGATTATATGAAATGTTGCATCCAGGAAATTTTATTTTTCCAGGAAGGTTTCTCATAATTTGTAAACACTGATGAGTTTTTCCTTTGCTGAAGTAAGATAAAAATATTCATAATTTAGGAGTACTCCTCTTTGTAATCTGTTTCAAGGAATCTGAAAAACTCAAAGCAGTGTTTTTAGTATACTCTCAATCAAGCCACTGAGTAAAAGATATGAATTAAATAAAGAAATTTGTATATTTAGAAACTAGAACTCTAGAAAGTGTTTCTTTTCATGGAAATAGGGGATGAATTCAGTTACATTAAATAATATTAAGGTGTTTAAACTGTAGGGGAAAAAAAAGATTAACATTACTCCTATTAAGTGCTGATAACTAATTTTATTCTAGGCATTTGTATATATATCCCAAAGAATAGAAGGAGACCTAATGTAAAAATAATTTCCTTATGATGAGTGGAAATTTATTCAAACAATTCAACCAATAGCTATGGGTACCTGTGAGGTGCCAGAGTGCGTGCTAAAGATATAGCAGTGAATAAAACAGATAAAAATATTTGCCCTCATGGAGTTTATATTCTAATGTGAAAGGCAGACAGATATACTAAAAAATAAAATACTGAGCATGTCCAATGGGAAAACTGCTACTGAGAAAAAAAAGGGGAAGCGACGACTGCAGCAGGAGTGTGAGTTGTCCCTGGCCACCCACTCATACTGAAATTAGCATGCAAGAGGAATGACATAGAAGTGAAATTAGAACAAGCAGAATTAGCTCTGTGTGTCTTCATGCAGGTAGTGATCGGACTGGGAGTGTTCCGGAAGGGTCCATACCAGGAGAAAGCCGTGTTCTGGACTCCGTTCTCACTCTGCCAGAGCACACAGTGTTCCTACCCTAGGCCATTCTGCCATTTCACTACATCTCATCTCTTAAACTGGAGAAGGACCCACTCCAGTGTTCTTGCCTGGAGAATCCCATGGACAGAGAAGCCTGGTAGGCTGCAGTCCATGGGGTCACACAGAGTCGGACACGACTGAAGCGACTTAGCAGCAGACTTAGCAGTATCTCTTAAACTTGGATTTGAGTGCCTATTTAGGCCAGGAGTGAATACAAAGATGATGAAGACTTCATAACTGCACATGAAAAGCTTAATTCTGGCACTTTAATGCTACCTACTGGTATTGATTCTTTGAAGTAAATTATTTAAAGGTTAGATTTTCATGTTTTGATTTGTTAAATCATATATTTATGGTAAAGTGCTCTCAGAATTAGGAATTAAACCTTTTCATGTTTAGGTTCAGGGGTAGGGGCTTCATAAACTCAAGAATATATTTCCAGAAATTGGATATTATGATTAATTTATGACAGGAAAAATAATGGTATCCAAGTTCATGGAGTAGGCAAGAAGCAGAAAAGACTGTCATTTATTCTTTCTTTCAAGACATGATATATTAAAAAACCACCCCAAAAGGATACAAAACTCTATAGTATATTAAAAGCAGATATCACTTTGCTGACAAAAGTCCATATAGTCAAAGGTATGGTTTTTCCAGTAGTCATGTTCAGATGTGAGAGTTGGACCATAAAGAAGGCTAAGCACCAAAGAATTGATGCTTTTGAATTGTGGTTTAGAGAAGACTCTTGAGAGTCACTTGGACAGCAAGGGGATCAAACCAGTTAATCCTAAAGGAACTCAGTCCTGAATATTCATTGGAAGGACATGCTGAAGCTGAAGTTCTGATACTTTGGCCACCTGATGCGAAGAGCCTACTCATTGGAAAAGACACTGATGCTGGGAAGGATTGAAGGCAATAGGAGAAGGGGGCAGCAGAGGATGAAATGGTTAGATAACATCACTGACTCAATAAACAAGAATTTGAGCAAACTCTGGGAGATAGTGGAGGACAGAGGAGCCTGGCATGCTGCAGTATTTGAGGTCATAAAGACTCTGACATGACTTAGGGACTGAACAATGAAAGAGATTCACTTAGTAGCTTGATGATATCATAATTGTCTGTATTATATGGAAAATTAGTTAAATTATGTGAGGATGTATAAAATCAAAAGATAATACTATGTATGTATATGTATGTATATTTGGAACAACATTTCTCTAATAAAAGGACCAAGGGATCCTAGCAAAGTGATCAAGTCTAGGTGATAATGCTTAGAGATTTACATCTTCAAAGAAGTCCTCCTTTCTAGAAGTTTCATACTTATTAGAGTATTAACTACTAAATTCTCCTTTTAGGTATGGATGGAAGTCTCAAAAGGCATGATATTGAAGCCAAAGTATAAAATACCCTGAGCTTGTTTTTGTTGTTCCTGCTTTTGTTGTTTTCTGTGTGTGTATTTCAGTGGCTCATCGTGTCCGACTCTTAGGTGACTCCATGAACTGCAGCCCGTCAGGCTCCTGTCTCCATGAAATTCTCCAGGCAAGAATCCTGGAGTGGGTTGCCAGTTCCTGCTCTAGTTCTGTTGTTTTAGATTTCCACATATAAGTGAGATCATATAGTATTTGTCTTTCTCTGACCTATTTTACTTAATATAACACCCAGGATCCAAATAGTTTGTCTCCAATCGCAAAATCTTCTTTTGTATAGCTGAATACTATATAGCTATACAAAATCTTCTGTATCACATTTTAATTTTTTTAATCCAGTCATCCATTGATAGACACTTAGGCTTTTCCATACCTTGGCTATTGCAAACAACGCTGGAATGAAGATGAGGGTGCATAGATCTTTTGGGTTTAGTGTCTTGGTTTTCTTTGGATAAACACCCACATGTAGCATTGCCAGATAATATGCTAGTTCTATTTTTAATATTTTGAGGAGCCTCCATCCTGTTTTCCAAAGTGGCTACACCAATTTGCATTCCCACCAGCAGTACACGAGTGTTCCCTTTTCTCCACTTCCTTGCTGACACTTGTTATTTCTAGTCTTTTTGATAATAGCCATTCTTATAGTGTGAAAGGATACCTCATTGTGCTTTTGCTCTACATTTCCCTGATTATTAGTGTTGCTAAGCATGTTGGAGTGTGCCTGTTGGTGATCTGTACGTCTTCCTCGGAAAAATGTCTATTCATATTTTTTTTTTTCTGTCCAGACTATGGTCTTTTATTTTATTTTATTTTATTTTATTCTTCCAATTTTATTTTATTTTTAAACTTTACATAATTGTATTAGTTTTGCCAAATATCAAAATGAATCCGCCACAGGTATACATGTGTTCCCCATCCCGAACCCTCCTCCCTCCTCCCTCCCCATACCATCCCTCTGGGCCGTCCCAGTGCACCAGCCCCAAGCATCCAGCATCATGCATCGAACCTGGACTGGCAACTCGTTTCCTACATGATATTTTACATGTTTCATTGCCATTCTCCCAAATCTTCCCACCCTCTCCCTCTCCCACAGAGTCCATAAGACTGTTCTATACATCAGTGTCTCTTTTTGCTGTCTCTGTACACAGGGTTATTGTTACCATCTTTCTAAATTCCATATATATGTGTTAGTATACTGTATTTATGTTTTCCTTCTGGCTTACTTCACTCTGTATAATAGGCTCCATTTTCATCCACTTCATTAGAACTGATTCAAATGTATTCTTTTTAATGGCTGAGTAATACTCCATTGTGTATATGTACCACAGCTTTCTTATCCATTCATCTGCTGATGGACATCTAGGTTGCTTCCATGTCTTGGCTATTATAAACAGTGCTACGATGAACATTGGGGTACATGTGTCTCTTTCCCTTCTGGTTTCCTCAGTGTGTATGCCTAGCAGTGGGGTTGCTGGATCATAAGGCAGTTCTATTTCCAGTTTTTAAGGAATCTCACACTGTTCTCCATAGTGGCTGTACTAGTTTGCATTCCACCAACAGTGTAGGAGGGTTCCCTTTTCTCACACCCTCTCCAGCATTTATTATTTGTAGACTTTTGGATGCAGCCATTCTGACTGGTGTGAAATGGTACCTCATAGTGGTTTTGATTTGCATTTCTCTGGTAATGAGTGATGTTGAGCATCTTTTCATGTGTTTGTTAGCCATCTGTATGTCTTTTTGGAGAAATGTCTATTTAGTTCTTTGGCCCATTTTTTGATTGGGTTGTTTATTTTTCTGGAGTTGAGCTGTAGGAGTTGCTTGTATATTTTTGAGATTAGTTGTTTGTCAGTTGCTTCATTTGCTATTATTTTCTCCCATTCTGAAGGCTGTCTTTTCACCTTGCTAATAGTTTCCTTTGATGTGCAGAAGCTTTTAAGGTTAATTAGGTCCCATTTGTTTATTTTTGCTTTTATTTCCAATATTCTGGGAGGTGGGTCATAGAGGATCCTGCTGTGATGTATGTCGGAGAGTGTTTTGCCTATGTTCTCCTCTAGGAGTTTTATAGTTTCTGGTCTTACGTTTAGATCTTTAATCCATTTTGAGTTTATTTTTGTGTATGGTGTTAGAAAGTGGTCCAGTTTCATTCTTTTACAAGTGGTTGACCAGATTTCCCAGCACCACTTGTTAAAGAGATTGTCTTTAATCCATTGTATATTCTTGCCTCCTTTGTCGAAGATAAGGTGTCTATAT
The DNA here is from genome assembly GCF_027580195.1 of Bos mutus. Lineage (NCBI taxonomy): Eukaryota > Metazoa > Chordata > Mammalia > Artiodactyla > Bovidae > Bos > Bos mutus. Next base: position 63,975,159 of record NC_091621.1, on the reverse strand, counting down.
GTCGTGGGATTTATCTCTGGGCTTTCTATTTTATTCCATTGATCAATATTTCTGTCTTTGTGCCAGTACCATACTGTCTTGATAACTGTGGCTTTGTAGTAGAGCCTGAAGTCAGGTAGGTTGATTCCTCCAGTTCCATTCTTCTTTCTCAAGATCGCTTTGGCTATTCGAGGTTTTTGTATTTCCATACAAATTGTGAAATTATTTGTTCTAGCTCTGTGAAGAATACTGTTGGTAGCTTGATAGGGATTGCATTGAATCTATAAATTGCTTTGGGTAGTATACTCATTTTCACTATATTGATTCTTCCAATCCATGAACATGGTATATTTCTCCATCTATTAGTGTCCTCTTTGATTTCTTTCACCAGTGTTTTATAGTTTTTCTATATATAGGTCTTTAGTTTCTTTAGGTAGATATATTCCTAAGTATTTTATTCTTTCCGTTGCAGTGGTGAATGGAATTGTTTCCTTAATTTCTCTTTCTGTTTTCTCATTATTAGTGTATAGGAATGCAAGGGATTTCTGTGTGTTGATTATGTCTTAATCACATTATTTGTATATTTTGCTGTTGAGTTGGATGAGTTCTTCATATATTTTGAATATTAACCCTTTACACATACATGATTTGCAAATATTTTCTTCTGTTTGGTAGATTGTGTTTTCACTTTGGTGGTGGTTTCCTCTGCTGTGCAGAAGCTTTTTAGTTTAATGTAATTCCACTTGTTTGTTTTTGCTTTTGTTGCCTTTGCTTTTGGCATCAAACCCAAAATGTCATTGCTAAAACCAGTTTCAAGAAGCTTGAAAATTGTTTATAAAAATTTCTAGGCTTGATATGTTGTACTTAAGTGTAAAATGCCTCAAGCTCTATACATATATTTTCCAACAAACTGCAAATGATATTGTCAGTTATTAATTATTGAAATATTTTTAAAGAACAGTTTGTACATTAAAATCTTCAAAGTAGGAACAATTTGAAAAGAGTAAACCACTCATTTTATATCTCTGACCTTTTAATATATATCACCTACTGTAGATTAGCTTTGCTTGGCTATAATTTCAGTTTCAGCAAAATAAAGATAAATGAATGTAGAAATCCTATTCTTTTTAAGGGAAATGACCTTGGAAAAGGAAAAATTGATTATCTGACCTATTTAAATGATTTAAAAATTATAGCATTTCTCAGTGCTATAAAAAGTTGTAAATAACATAAAACCTACTTAAATTTCTAATTTAGAAAAAAATAGTTCTGATTATATGAAATGTTGCATCCAGGAAATTTTATTTTTCCAGGAAGGTTTCTCATAATTTGTAAACACTGATGAGTTTTCCTTTGCTGAAGTAAGATAAAAATATTCATAATTTAGAGTACTCCTCTTTGTAATCTGTTTCAAGGAATCTGAAAAACTCAAAGCAGTGTTTTTAGTATACTCTCAATCAAGCCACTGAGTAAAAGATATGAATTAAATAAAGAAATTTGTATATTTAGAAACTAGAACTCTAGAAAGTGTTTCTTTTCATGGAAATAGGGGATGAATTCAGTTACATTAAATAATATTAAGGTGTTTAAACTGTAGGGAAAAAAAAGATTAACATTACTCTATTAAGTGCTGATAACTAATTTTATTCTAGGCATTTGTATATATATCCCAAAGAATAGAAGGAGACCTAATGTAAAAATAATTTCCTTATGATGAGTGGAAATTTATTCAAACAATTCAACCAATAGCTATGGGTACCTGTGAGGTGCCAGAGTGCGTGCTAAAAGATATAGCAGTGAATAAAACAGATAAAAATATTTGCCCTCATGGAGTTTATATTCTAATGTGAAAGGCAGACAGATATACTAAAAAAATAAAATACTGAGCATGTCCAATGGGAAAACTGCTACTGAGAAAAAAAGGGGAGCGGCGACTGCAGCAGGAGTGTGAGTTGTCCCTGGCCACCCACTCATACTGAAATTAGCATGCAAGAGGAATGACATAGAAGTGAAATTAGAACAAGCAGAATTAGCTCTGTGTGTCTTCATGCAGGTAGTGATCGGACTGGGAGTGTTCCGGAAGGGTCCATACCAGGAGAAAGCCGTGTTCTGGACTCCGTTCTCACTCTGCCAGAGCACACAGTGTTCCTACCCTAGGCCATTCTGCCATTTCACTACATCTCATCTCTTAAACTGGAGAAGGACCCACTCCAGTGTTCTTGCCTGGAGAATCCCATGGACGGAGAAGCCTGGTAGGCTGCAGTCCATGGGGTCACACAGAGTCGGACACGACTGAAGCGACTTAGCAGCAGACTTAGCAGTATCTCTTAAACTTGGATTTGAGTGCCTATTTAGGCCAGGAGTGAATACAAAGATGATGAAGACTTCATAACTGCACATGAAAAGCTTAATTCTGGCACTTTAATGCTACCTACTGGTATTGATTCTTTGAAGTAAATTATTTAAAGGTTAGATTTTCATGTTTTGATTTGTTAAATCATATATTTATGGTAAAGTGCTCTCAGAATTAGGAATTAAACCTTTTCATGTTTAGGTTCAGGGGTAGGGGCTTCATAAACTCAAGAATATATTTCCAGAAATTGGATATTATGATTAATTTATGACAGGAAAAATAATGGTATCCAAGTTCATGGAGTAGGCAAGAAGCAGAAAAGACTGTCATTTATTCTTTCTTTCAAGACATGATATATTAAAAAACCACCCCAAAAGGATACAAAACTCTATAGTATATTAAAAAGCAGATATCACTTTGCTGACAAAAGTCCATATAGTCAAAGGTATGGTTTTTCCAGTAGTCATGTTCAGATGTGAGAGTTGGACCATAAAGAAGGCTAAGCACCAAAGAATTGATGCTTTTGAATTGTGGTTTAGAGAAGACTCTTGAGAGTCACTTGGACAGCAAGGGGATCAAACCAGTTAATCCTAAAGGAACTCAGTCCTGAATATTCATTGGAAGGACATGCTGAAGCTGAAGTTCTGATACTTTGGCCACCTGATGCGAAGAGCCTACTCATTGGAAAAGACACTGATGCTGGGAAGGATTGAAGGCAATAGGAGAAGGGGGCAGCAGAGGATGAAATGGTTAGATAACATCACTGACTCAATAAACAAGAATTTGAGCAAACTCTGGGAGATAGTGGAGGACAGAGGAGCCTGGCATGCTGCAGTATTTGAGGTCGCAAAGACTCTGACATGACTTAGGGACTGAACAATGAAAGAGATTCACTTAGTAGCTTGATGATATCATAATTGTCTGTATTATATGGAAAATTAGTTAAATTATGTGAGGATGTATAAAATCAAAAGATAATACTATGTATGTATATGTATGTATATTTGGAACAACATTTCTCTAATAAAAGGACCAAGGGATCCTAGCAAAGTGATCAAGTCTAGGTGATAATGCTTAGAGATTTACATCTTCAAAGAAGTCCTCCTTTCTAGAAGTTTCATACTTATTAGAGTATTAACTACTAAATTCTCCTTTTAGGTATGGATGGAAGTCTCAAAAGGCATGATATTGAAGCCAAAGTATAAAATACCCTGTGAAGTTAGGTCAGAAACTCCGATCTGCCTCCAAGTTATTACTGTCATGAAGCTACTTTTTATTTGTCAAATGAAATAAAAATGTGAGTTTGTGTATGCCTTACAGCCAGAGAAGCAGTATCAAAATCACAAGTTCTTAACATAAGCAAAATGATCAAGATGGCTGCTTACATAAAACATTGGTCTATTTCTGTCTGTAATGCTTTGAAAGGAAGGAATAATTTGAATTACCTCTCAGCTATAGAGGGAAGAAAGGCATTTCTCCAACCATTTCTTGAAGTCTGACTCCAATATCTAGAATTACTAGACCAATAGCCACATTTGATAGAAAATATGCAAATTAATTTTATGCCCCAAATGTGTAAGTAATTGGGTTTATTAGAAGTAGAAGTTTTTAGATCACACTAGTCTTTTTTTTTTTTTTTTTAGTTACTTCATCTCCTTGTTTACGCAAAGACAACAATACTGATAAGTCTGCTAAGTTACTTCAGTCATGTCCGACTCTGTGCAACCCCATAGATGGCAGCCCACCAGGCTCCCCCGTCCCTGGGATTCTCCAGGCAAGAACACTGGAGTGGGTTGCCATTTCCTTCTCCAATGCATGAAAGGGAAAAGTGAAAGTGAAGTTGCTCAGTTGTGTCTGACTCTGAGCGACCCCATGGACTGCAGCCCACCAGGCTCCTCCATCCATGGGATTTTCCAGGCAAGAGTACTGGAGTGGGTGCCATTGCCTTCTCCAAGTGATATAAATCACTCTCTCTTTATATATACATAAATTCAGTTTGCCCTTGGCAAGTGATAGAAAGCCAGAGTTTTCAGAAACTCAAAGAAGAGAATCTGTAAGTGTTCTTTGGACTTCACAGGCTAGTGGTTCAATCTGGAGTAAATTACTTTACCCTTCTTAACTTCGGTTTTCCTCATATCCATAATATTCAGAATTCTGTAAAAATTCTATTTACTCATTCAACTAATATTCATGGGATTTGTAATTTCAAAAGCCATGGACTCTGTCTTATTCCATTATTCTGGTTGAAATAGTATATTTAAACTTGGAGAATTTGAAGATAATTGCTTTTTTTTGAGTGCCAGTTATGTAATACCTAAATATAATGTTGCCTTTAGGGCACCTGGTACAACTTCAAAGATAACAGAAACTCAGGCCACCATTTCTGCTAGTTTTAATGATTACATATTTTAACAATACAAAGCTAAATAGAATTCAACAGTTCATTCTTAGACCAAAATTTGTGTTAATCATTTTGGACTACCTCTCCTAATGTAAAGCCATGATTTTTTCCCCTAATCTCTAAAACATAGTTATGCCATGTTCCAATCATTATTTTATAGTGTTTCCAGTTTATCCTGTTTTATTCCTTATTTCTATAAATAGGCTTAAGAAAATGTTGGAACTATAATGAATGAAGAAGGACTCATGGTTAGGTTGAGGGCAGAGTCTACAGTTTTGGCTCTTAGAAGAATTGCTACATGTCTGGGTTGGATCTCTTACCTGGCATTTCTAGGCAATCAGTTTTAATACTTCATTAGGATCAATCATTAGGTTTCTCTAGTAGTCATGTATGGATGTGAGAGCTGGACTATAAAGAAAGCTGAGCACTGAAGAATTGATGATTTTGAACTTGGTGTTGGAGACAGCTCTTTAGAGTCCCTTGGACTGCAAGGAGATCCAACCAGCCAATTCTGAAGGAAATCAGTCCTGAATATTCATTGGAAGGACTGATACTGAAGCGGAAGCTCCAGTACTTTGGTCACCTGATGTGAAGAACTTATTCATTGGAAAAAGCCCTGGTACTGGGAAAGATTGAAGGTGGGAGGAAAAGGGGACGACAGAGGATGAGATGATTGGATGGCATCACTGACTCAATGGACATGAGTTTGAGCAAGCTCTGGGAGTTGGTCATGGTCAGGGAAGCCTGGCATGCTGCAGTCCATGGGTCACAAAGAGTTGGACATGACTTAGTGACTGAACTGACCTAAGGATCAATCAGTTTCTGGTACACTGAGCAATATTAAACATTTTTGCAAATAATTGATTTAAAATCTGAACATAGTTAATTAATGTATGATTAAAGCCATTTCAGTCAACCAAAAATATTCACAATCTTCAGGACAGAAAAAACTTGAAAACTACATTTTATGACAAAGATATGTTTATCTTACTGGTATAGCCTTCAGTGCATACATTATATTTCCCTTCTGTTTTAGCCTCCATGCAGATTCCATGTCCCCATTCACAATTTCATTAACTTATAAATATTTCCCAAGTGAGCAGTTACTTTATATAAACATATGACTGGTTTAGGGCTTTCTAGGATTAGAATATGCCATTATTTCTTATCAGCCACTCATTTACAAAAATCTCTCAGAGTGAATTGCTTCTAAATTGTTTGTGCTTCATCTCTTTCCTTGTTTTTCAAGTAGAAAAGATAATCTTTTTCTGATTTTGCCTTCAAATTTTTCCAGAATATATAATTTCTTTCTCCTGTTAAGTACCTAATTCTGACTGCACCAAAAATCATGAATACAAGCTTAGGCTTTACACATGGGGGAAAAAAAAAATCCAGGTGCATATATATACTTTATCCTTGTATCCCCGGAGAATGTTACAAGAATCATTCTAACCAGATTTATTTGCTGCCGTATTTCCTTATAGTTAAATATCAGTCCTTTTGTAATTTCTGCCAATTAGATATACAGATATAAGTACACATAGAGATTTGATCTTCATTATCCTCACTGAAAAAAATGCAGATAATTATCATCATTAAATTGTATTTATTCTTGAATATTGTCATCATCCCAAGCTGGTACTTCAATAACTAACACGTACCTTAATATAATCCAGTTACTTTTGATTCTTCTATAGTCTGATAGTATGTCATTTTAACTTAGTCTTTACAGCGTTAAATACCACACACATGCCTCATACTAGCATTAATCCCTAGATATTTACACCTGTCCAGTTCAGATCACAAATATTCATTGTTCATTTATTCAGTTGGTGTTTATTGATTTCTTGCCATGTGATAGGCATTTTGGATACAAAGAGAAGCAAAAACAAGCACAGCCTTTGCCTTCATGAAAACTGTAAGTTACGAAAGGAAAAAGAGTAATTACATCATAATCACAGAAAATGTTAAGTTACAACTCTGGAAAATGCTACAAGAGAAAGTAAGATGTATAGTGTTCTGAGAGCTTATTATAAGCACATTTTGCCTTTCTGGATAAGCCAGGGTTTCCTGAGTAAGGTACATATGAGCTGATAGCTAGAGGACACAGCGGAAATTAACTTGATGATACATATGGGTGAAAGAATCCTGGCAAATTCTTACAAGAGGGCAAAGGACTGAAAAGGCCATGCTGCTAAAGAACAGGGACCTAATAATATGCTGTAAGAAAAGATTAAAGAAATAGAGACCATGAAGGTTTTTAGAACGTGTCAGGATTTGTCCAAGACTGACAGGAGGCCACTGAGAGGGGTTGAGCAGGGGAGGGAGGTGATCAGATTTTCATTTTTAAATGATCATCCAAGCTGCAGTATTGTGAGGAAACTAAAGGGACACTGAGGTGAATGTGGATAGATTAGTTTGTCATCTAGAGGAGTTTTCTGGCGTGTACAGCTAGATGGATGTGGGTGTTATTCATCGAGATAGAAAATGCACCGAGTGGGTGGGAAGATTGTGAATTTTATTTCAGACGTGAATGTGTGTTTGGAAATAAATCCTAGAAGAGATGTCTTATAGGAAATTGAATATATTGACTTAGAGCTCAGAAGAAATCATTTGTGTTAGGTCATTTTTCAAACTGTGGAAGTGAAAGAGAGCATAGAATAAAAAGAAGGAAAGGCTAAATCTGAATTTGGAGGTACGCCACTGTTTAATGTATGCCAATGAAGGGGATGTGGGTTCAATCCCTGCATCTAGAATATCTCCTGAAGAAGGAAATGGCAACCCATTCCAGTATTCTTGCCTGGAAAACGTCATGAACAGAAGAGCCTGGTGGACTATAGTCCATGGGGTTGCAGAAGAGTCGGACACAACTTAGTGACTGAACTACATACACAAATGATCCTGCAGGTGACAAAGAGGGGGCGCAGAGGTAGGAGTGTAAGACAAATGTGACAGATGACCAGCGAAAAATATGTTTTGAAAGTGGGGGAAAACATTGTCTGTGTCAAAAACTGCTGTTATGTCACCCAAAGTCTGAGAAATGTTGATTAGATTTAGTGACAATGGAAATCACTGGGAATTTCAGCAAGGATTGTTTCAATGGACTTAAGAGACCACAAGTCAGGATGATGGGTGAGGAGTAAGTGAAAGTTAAAATGAACATAAGTGTAGACAGCTTTAACCTCTCTAAGGCTTTGTGATGATGAAGTTGGTGGCTTTCTGGGAAAGTAAGGTGACTTAATTCCCAGGAAACCCCTTTGCCATTGCCTTATTTCTTGTTCCCTCTTTATTTTAAACAAATTAGTGATGATGGAGTCCTAAATTATTGAATGTGATGAATATTTGCCCACTATACTGACTGTATTAATAGAATCACAAAGTCTTCTACAAGACTCAAAGTACAGCATAATTGATGACATCTATGTCTGACTTCCTAATTCCATGAATTCCTGGGTGAGTTTCTATGATATTTCTGAGTTTCCTATGTAGAATGTGTGCAAGGGAATTTAGAATTGGGGTACATAAGAAAGGTAATATCAGGGATGAAATATTAGATATGAGTCAGCTATAATATCTCAGAAAATGAGAATGGATTTATGATTGTACTTTACTCCATCCCCCCTTCTTCCCTTATTTCTTTTCTTCTTTACTTATTTCTTTCCCTTTTAAGAAATGAATACCTAATGTTTGTTCTATAATACGCAAAGCATTTGCTGATAAGTAGTAAAGGTAAATGAAGAGATAACGATAAAAACACTGAAATTGCTAAACCAGAATAGCTATATCAGAATAAACAAAGATAAGATTGAAGAGAATGGGATTAAGAAAATGCGAGTGATAGATATTTTTGAATGCAAGGCTGTGAGGTAGTGATGAATAGAACATTATTAAGAAAATAAATTTAAAGATTATTCTAGAAGTTTTCAGTTCAGTTCAGTTCAGTCTCTAGTCGTGTCCGATTCTTTGTGACCCCATGAATCGCAGCACGCCAGGCCTCCCTGTCCATTACCAACTCCTGGACTTTACTCAAACTCATGTGCATCGAGTCGGTGATGCCATCCAGCCATCTCATCCTCTGTCGTCCCCTTCTCCCTCTGGCCCAATCCCTCCCAGCATCAGAGTCTTCTCCAATGAGTCAACTCTTCACATGAGGTGGCCAAAGTACTGGAGTTTCAGCTTTAGCATCATTCCTTCCAAAGAACACCCAGGACTGATCTCCTTTAGAATGGACTGGTTGGATCTCCTTGCCGTCCAAGGGACTCTCAAGAGTCTTCTCCAACACCACAGTTCAAAAGCATCAATTCTTTGGCGTTCAGCTTTCTTCACAGTCCAACTCTCACATCCATACATGACTACTGGAAAAACCATATAAAGAGACACTGGTTATTGTAATGATCCTAGACCTTGACTTTGGGAAATAGATATAAATAAGATACATTAGGCCATGGAAGTATTCTCAAGTCTCAGTAATCACTGGGAACATGCTACAGAGAAAGGCAATCAGATGTGAAGTCAAAGGAGCTTTACGTGCAAAATACTTTGTGAGGGAGATATTTTTAATAAGTAAAAGCTTAATTTGCAACTTATTAGGAATCAGGTCAGAGAAGGCAATGGCACCCCACTCCAGTACTCTTGCTTGGAAAATCCCATGGACGGAGGAGCCTATTAGGCTGCAATCCATGGGGTCGCTAAGAGTCAGACACGACTGAGCAACTTCACTTTCACTTTTCACTTTCATGCATTAGAGAAGGAAATGGCAACCCACTCCAGTGTTCTTGCCTGGAGAATCCCAGGGACGGGGGAGCCTGGTGGGCTGCCGTCTATGGGGTCGCACAGAGTTGGAAACAACTGAAGTGACTTAGCATAGGTATCAGGTATTGACAGGACATCCAAGCTCATATATACTAAGGCAGAAAAAAATACAAACATGTGGAATTACTGTGTAGCCATCTAAACAGTAACTGCCATTTTTTAACACATGCCTTGAATTAATAAAGACAAGTGAGAAAGTCCATTGGTTAAAAATATGTTGCAAATCTATTTAGGTATATTAACTTACATCAGAATAGAAAGTGAAATTTTACTTATAGTTGTAAGTGAAATCCTTTTGTTTATTCTCAGGATGTGTTCCTGTGTCTGTTCTCAGATGACTTAAATAAAACATCTTAACTTTGTCATATGCAAATCAAAGTCCTCTTTATTCCCATAGAAATCTTAAGAGTGATGGCTTCTTTTTTAGGGAACCAAATTCTAAATTTCATTTTTTTATCCTTTAAAGATAGGTTTTATTTATCTATCGTTTTCCTTTTTTTATATACAATTTGTAAGCATACTCATTTTAGATCAATAGATAATTTTAGACTAGGAAATTCCTTAGCAATCCAGTGGTTAGGACTCCATGCTTCACTACAGGGGTTCAAGGGTTGATCCCTGGCTGGGGAACTAAAGTAAGGTATGCTGCATGGTGTGGCCAAAAGAAAAAATTTAGCATAAGTCACCATATTCTTTTTTCTCCATTAGCTGAGTAAACACTTGAGAAGAAATTTAAAGTTTGAAGAATGATATTTCTTCAAAAGACTATCAACTTTCTATTTCACATAATATTGGATATTTTATTAATATATGAGAAACTTTATGTATTTTCTCTCTAAATCTCATAATAATTTTAAGTGTATGCCTGCTAGCAGAATGCTCTATTATGCACATTTTTCAGATTATTTGAAAAATCTCCTCAGCTGATGGTAGTTATGATTTTTATTAAACACAGAAGTCTTCCTTCTTTCCTTGTTCCAGACAGGTCTTTAAGTAAATTTTACCAGTATGTGAGTTTTAGGAGTTTTGGTTATTGTCACTGTTTGGTTTTTTGCTTTGATTGAATAATAATCAAGTATTTTGCAATATTTCTTTGATCTGATAAAATATGTGATTTACTTGACTCACAACGATATATATAGAAAGTGATTAAACTGACAATAATTGAAATTAATTATTAATCAGTGATCTAGAGGATGAATAAATTAGCCTTATGCATCACTTGTCACCTAAGTGGGGAGATTGAAAGGGTGCAATGTATTCCTATTAAAAAATATTGTGTCTCTAAGAGTCCCCTAAAAATTTAAATGTCTTTGAGAAAACAGGGTATTTTGGAAAGGACACTAAACTGGACTTACCTTTGGAATATCAATTCATCTTATTTTGGATTTTTATATGCAAAATACAGAAAATCTTTATGTATCATGCATATTGTTCTAACTCTTAAGTAAGACAACTTATGTAACTTTTTCGACACTAAAAGATGGCACTAATCTTCAATTAATTATTCTTTTGCTCCCTTATAAAATTCATCCCTGAGTAAAATTCTGAGAAAATAGATTCAAGTCAGTTTTCAAAAAGATTTTGGGGAAATGATTAGGGGGTCTGAAGAAATGGAGACTTTAGTAAAGTACCCTGAAAAGTATTTCCATGGGTGGGAAGAAAGAGTTGTGTTCATATTGAAGAGTGAGGTACATAACTGGGAACTAGAAACACAAAGAAAAGGGTTTTTGTTTCCTGGGTTTGTTCCTGGAAATCTATGGTGATAATAACCTGTGACCATCTGCAGCAGATGTTTTCATGTGTCTTAGCCACCAAGCAGTTTAACAAGCCTGCTTTAACAGCCACAAATTATAGAGTAATTTGTTTTCTTTTATTGATGCACATGTTATATATATGTTTCCACTTTAATGTCCTCATTTGCATAAGTTTAAATAGGCATATGAATTATACCTCTGAGGATGATGTACGATAGTGTATGGTTCCCTACACTTTGTGATGTCTGTTTAAAGACATATAGAACTCAAATGTTGTCTCAGAGACAGTTCTTATTTTTCTGCATATAAAACCTCTGAATTTAACTCTGAGTCAAGAATGCTGTTTTGTTTTCTATGTCTTTTCATACGTTATTTCATACAAACAAATATCTACCTTTGTGAATCATTTATGCATAATATATTGTAACTATCCTTAATTTACCTGTCATCTAATGCAAAAATACAACATGTATGCACATAATACAGAAGTGAAGGTTGTTGGTATCCCATGGGTAATACAGAATGAATGGGGATTCCAAACCAAGTAGTGATAACTTATCACGAGTTGTGAAAGTGGGCATCTTAGAGGAAGTGGCTTTTGAGATGTACCTTGAAAGATGACTGGTAATATCTTGAAAAAGATAGACTGTATATCAGTTATGAGCTATTGAAAGTTTTAGAATCAAATGATGCTATCATTAAAGAGACACTTTAGGAAGATCGAAGTGGTGTCTCAAACCGGATTGGCTAGAACACAGGAAGTGATTTCTGCAAATAGAAGTACAGCTAGGGGACTATTTTAATAATAGACCCACGGTTCCCAAACATCCCTACTGCAGAAGCATCTACAGAGAGTTTTCAAACAGGAAATTTAATTTCCAGGTCCCTCCTATAACTCTGATTCAGTGGGTCTGAGCTAGGGCCCTCAAAACAATATTGAAAACCCAAGTGATTCGGATGCATAGCCAAGGTTGAGAACCACAAGTTGCAATGATAAAACTTCTGGCCTTTTTAAAGAACCTAGAATTCAGTTTAGTTCAATCTCTCAGTCGTGTCCAACTCTTTGAGACCCCATGGACTACAGCACGTCTGGCTTCCCTGTCCATCACCAATTCCTGGAGCTTGCTCAAATTCACGTCCATCGAGTCTGTATTGCCATCCAAACATCTCATCCTCTGTTGTCCCCTTCTCCTCCTGCCTTCAGTCTTTCCTAGCATCAGGGTCTTTTCCAATGAGTCAGTTCTTTGCATCAGATGGCTAAAGTATTGGAGCTTCAGCATCAGTCCTTCCAATAAATATTCAGGACTAATTTCCTTTAGGATTGACTGGTTTGGTCTCCTTGCAGTCCAAGGGACTCTCAAGACTCTTCTCCAGCACCACAGTTCAAAAGCATCAATTCTTTGGTGCTCAATGTTCTTTATGGTCCAACTTTCACATCCAACATGACTACTGGAAAAACCATAACTTTGACTAAATGGACTTTTGTCAGTAAAATACTGTCTTTGCTTTTTAATATGCTGTCTAGGTTTGTCATAGGTTTACTTCCAAGGGGAAAGTCTTTTAATTTCATGGCTGCAGAAAGAGATGGGAATACCAGACCACCTGACCTGACTTGAGAAACCTGTAGGCAGGTCAGGAAGCAACAGTTAAAACTGGACATGGAACAACAGACTGGTTCCAAATAGGAAAAGGAGTACATCAAGGCTGTATGTTGTCATCTGGCTTATTTAACTCATATTCTCATGAGTACATCATGAGAAACACTGGGTTGGAGGAAGCACAGGCTGGAATCAAGATTGCTGGGAGAAATATCAATAACCTCAGATATGCAGATGACACCACCCTTATGGCAGAAAGTGAAGAAGAACTAAAGAGCCTCTTGATGAAAGTGAAAGAGGAGAGTGAAAAAGTTGGCTTAAGGCTCAACATTCAGAAAACTAAGATCATGGCATCTGCTCCCATCACTTCATGGGAAATAGATGGGGAAACAGTGTCAGACTTTATTTTGGGGGGCTCCAAAATCACTGCAGATGGTGACTGCAGCCATGAAATTAAAAGACACTTACTCCTTGGAAGGAAAGTTATGACCAACCTAGACAGCATATTTAAAAGCAGAGACATTACTTTGTCAACAAAGGTCCGTCTAGCCAAGGCTATGGTTTTTCCAGTGATCATGTATGGATGTGAGAGTTGGACTGTGAAGGAAGCTTAGTGCCGAAGAATTGATGCTTTTAAACTGTGGTGTTGGAGAAGACTCTTGAGAGTCCCTTGGACAGCAAGGAGATCCAACCAGTCCATCCTAAAGGAAATCAGTCCTGAATATTCATTGGAAGGACTGATACTGAAGCTCCAATACTTTGGCCACCTGATGCGAAGAGCTGACTTGAAAAGACCCTGATGCTGGGAAAGATTGAGGGCAGGAGGAGAAGGGGATGACAGAGCATGAGATGGTTGGATGTTATCGCTGACTCGATGGACATGAGTTTGGGTGGACTCCGGGAGTTGGTGATGGACAGGGAGGCCTGGCGTGCTGTGGTTCATGGGGTCGCAAAGAGTTGGATATGACTGAGTGGCTGAACTAAATTGAACTGAACTGAGTCACCATCTGCAGTGATTTTGGAGCCCTAGAAAATAAAGTCTGTCTCTGTTTCCACTGTTTCCCCATCTATTTGCCATGAAGTAATGGGACAGAATGCCATGACCTTAGTTTTTTAATGTTGAGTTTTAAGCTAGCTTTTTCATTCTGCTCTTTTACTTTCATCAAGAGGCTCTTCAGTTCCTCTTTGCTTTCTGCCATAAAGGTAGCATCATCTGCATATCTAAGGTTATTGATATTTCTCCCTGCAGTCTTGATTCCAGCTTATGCTTCATTCAGTCTGGTATTTCTCTTGATATGCTCTGCATATAAGTTAAATAAGCAAGGTGACAATGTACAGCCTTAACGTACTCCTTTCCCAATTTGGAACCAGTCCGTTGTCCATGTCCTGTTCTAACTGTTGCTTCTTGACCTACTTACAGATCTCAGGAGGCAGGTCAGGTGGTCTGGTATTCCCATCTCTTTCAGAATTTTCCACAGTTTGTTGTAATGCTCAAAGTCAACGGCTTGGGCGTAGTCTATGAAACAGAAGTAGATATATTTTCTGGAACTATTTTGCTTTTTCTGTGATCAATGGGTGTTGGCAATTTGATCTCTGTTTATGCTGCCTTTTCTAAATCCAGCTTGAACATCTGGAAGTTCTCAGTTCACGTACTGTCGAAGCCTAGCTTGAAGAAATTTGAGCATTACTTTGCTAGCGTGTGAGATGAGTGCAATTGTGTGGTAGTTTAAGCATTCTTTGGCATTGCCTTTCTTAGGGACTGGAATGAAAACTGACCTTTTTCTAGTCCTGTGGCCACTGCTGAGTTTTCCACATTTTATGGCATATTAAATGCAGCACTTTAACAGCAGCATCTTTTAGGATTTGAAATAGCTCAACTGGAATTCCATCATCTCCACTATATTTGTTCATAATGTTGAGAACCCCGTGAGACAGTATGAAAAGAAACTAGAATTAGGATAAGCTGATGGTGGAAAAAGAAACAAAACTGGATTGCCATAGAAGGTATTTTAGCTATTATTAATGCCCAACATTCAAAATGATAACTTTTGCTGTTTGTAGTTTGTGAAATGCACTTGTGGAAATTTTTTTCTCTCTTATTTTGTTACTATATTTATAGGGTATTTTCAAATTATTTTCTTGCCATTTTTCTCTCATTTGACATCACAACAAACTCTGTCAAATTATGTTTCAAAATCGTTTCTTCCTTCTACTCATTCTGACTGTAATTCTGAAGTTATTTTAAGATTTTAAGTCCTTTTGCAATTGCACTGAAGATTTTAAATTGCTACCATAGACACTTTTATAAAAAATTGTATCAGCTCATCAAGAAAGAGAACCATTATGTTTTAAACAGGTTTTCAGGCTTTGCTAATCATTTTCCATCTCAAATTCTCTATATTTTTAAAGATTCTCATATATATGACAGAAACGGATTTATTTTGAAGCCTACATTTAGCATTTTGATATTTAATTATGCCATGTTTTAGGGATGTTTTATTGTAGAATTTAATCAGATATCTCTGGGTCTAAATGAAATAGTCCTATTTTTTTTTTTTTTTGGAGTATAATTGCTTGACAATGGTGTGTTAGTTTCTGCTGTACAACAACATGAATCAGCTATATGTGTACATATTTTCCCACCCTTTTAAGCCTCCATCCCACTCTTTTTGGTCATCACAGAACCCTGAGCTGAGCTCCCTGTGCTATACAGTAGCATTTTAATTTAAATGGTAAACTGTGCAAAAATATGATAGGAAAAGCTAAGGGAAAAGAACCCCAGTGGAAGACTTGGGTTGCAGTTGTTTATTTTTAAAAAAAAAATATAAGGTAGCTCAGCTCTCCAAGTGAACCAGCCAGACAAGATCTGAAATCATGTATAGGACCTGTCTGTTGAGTCAGATTCTCTTATTTAATTTCATTGAAATGTCTGAATAAATTATTTAGTCAACTGTGTGGTTTTCTATTAAATCATATTGGAATCATGGCCAAATCAAATATCTTATATGAAGTAAGTGATGACACAGGTAATGCAAATAAGGTCATTCAAAATTCCTTTTTTAATAAAGAATACTTGAGGAGGGCTCACATTCGATTATTTTTTTTTTTTAGCTTTACAATATTGTATTGGTTTTGCCATATATCAACATGAATCCGCCACAGGTATACACGTGTTCCCCATCCTGAACCCTCCCCCCTCCTCCCTCCCCATTTGAAACCAACATTCCTCAGGTGATATATCTCTTTTTCTAATTCCGAAGTTCAGTCCTGTTAAATTCATTTCCCTTCTATGTTTTTGTTTATGGGCCAGCAGATATAGTTAGTATATTGATTAATATTGGACTGTTCCTTTGATCTGTACAGTTTTCCTTTCCTATTCATGTACATAGAGAAGGAGCATAGTGTTCTTTTTTTACAAGTGCCTTGGTAAGTTTTATCCACTGAAACTATGAAAACCCTTTTTAATTACAACTAGAACTCTCTTCTCTGTCCAAGCCTCTGCGCTTACTACTTATGAAACCATTGTGTTTAAGTATTGTTTTGCCACCTCATTTATTTCTAGTAATATAAACTGGAAAACCTCTTCACAGTCTCAGTATAAATTCTCAAAGCAGTTATAACTGACCCCGTGCTTTATTAGAAACTTGTGTCTTTTATTGAGTTGAAATATTTTCTTATATTTCAACCTATAGCTCAACCCCTTATGGCTAGACAGAACAAATCATATTCCACACAACAGCCTTTCAAATATTTGAAAATGGTTTTATTCATACTCCTGCACCATCTCTGGCTTCCCTGGTGGCTCAGATGGTAAAAGCATTTGCCTACAATGTGGGAGATCCAGGTTCGATCCCTGGGTCTGGAAGATCCCCTGGAGAAGGAATGGCACCCCACTCTAGTACTCTTGCCTGGAGAATCCCATGGACAGTGGAGACTGGGAGCTGGAGTCTATGGGGTCCCAAACAGACAGGACTGAGTGACTTCACTTTCACTTTTCACATCATCTATGCTCCGGGCAGTTTTTCATGAGTCATGGCTTTGATTTCTTTACCTTCTATCTTCTGAATATAATTCCAATTGTTGTTTATAGTCAGGACTCTAGCATTAGCCTGAACATCACAGAATAAAGTTGGACCTAGACTTAATAATATATCTGTGTTAATACCCCTGGTTACCTAGCCACACATGCACTTGCCCATCTAATCAAATTAGCTTCTCAAATGATTGTTTCATTATGGTGATGCATATTAAATATAAAATAAACTAGAAGGTGGGCTTGAGATAGAACTGAAGCGTCACTTGTTGGCTAGACCAAAGAAATAATAGTTATATCTTAAGAACTCATGTTAACATTGAACGCACATCTTTTAGAAATTTTAAAAGCCATATGCTGTTAAGAGATTTGTAAGTCCTCTGTAAGGTTTTTAAGTACTCCCATGTTAAATCCTATGAAAAATAATTTATCTCAGAAATGTACAAAAGTAGCAATTTTTTTTTCGGCTTAAATAAGACAGTGATGCCATAGGCGCTCCCAGTGGGCTTGATTCCTCCACGGAAGAGACTGAGAAAGCACCGATCGAGAAGAGCCTCTCTCTGGCTATCCTCGCCATTCCAGCCTGGTCGCCTGCCAAACCTCGTCCCTCCCTGTAAAACTGCCAGCACCACTTCATGCAGCAAGTCTGTGCAATTTGCTTTTCTGGGAAGCAATATTAGGGCAGGGCTGAATGAGAGAATCAAAAGCTACAGGCTCTGAGATGAGAGGGCTGTCTTGTGGTCTTACAAGTGGGTTACATTTTGGTCCTTTTTCAAGCTTGGGAGATAAACCTCTTGGTAACATAGAAAAGGCTTGAGTGGCTAAACCGATAGGCTCTCTTGAACAGTGCAAATGACCCTCATCACAGGTGTGTTATTCATGGAGCATTATTCACCAGAGCACCCCCTAGACAAAAGCAAACAAAGAAAACAGTACATAGAGACATCAGTTGGGGCCAAATTTCATATAAAGGATATTCCTTATAGAATTATTTATTAATATAGTGGGAAGGAAAAAGCATACAGTCTGAATAGCCAAAAATTATACAGTTAATTGTAGGACATTCATTTAAGGAAATATTATGCATCCTGTGTAATGATGCTAAAGAAAAACCTTCAATTTCTATAAAAGTTGATGAGATATTAGATCGAAATTCAAATTTCAAGGCAATATTATGGTGGCATTTTGTTAAAAACCGTAAGTGAGATATTGGGAGATAGACAATAATTGAGAATGAGATGTGGAAATAGGAGTTAAGGATTATCAAACAAAATTTTAGAATATTACTAGATGGTAGAGAGTTACAGATGATGTGATTATTTTAATTTCAGTATTTGTGTTTATAGGTGCCGTGCAAACATACAGAATATAAAGTTATTGCTTTTGTAATAGAAGCATGTATAATTTAAAAATCAAAAACCATTGTGATGCATAGAAACATAATATTTTCAGATTACAATCAACAGAAACCTGCTCTAGGGATCTTTTTTTTTTTTAAATGATGTGTTGGAAACTTACCAAAAAACTCCCCAAATATACTGAATTCAAGACTGAGAAAGACGTCAGGGGAAGCTGAACACTGAGCGAGGCCAGGACAGCTGAATAAAGAACCAGACCAGGCGGAATAAGGGGATGGTGTGCGTGGAACTCCTCCGCTGGTGCCTTTGTCCCTGGACTTTGATCTTGACACTTGACACCTCTTTTCCTATCCTCAGAATAATCACTAGCTCTCCTTACAGCTTAGCCTCACTGTGTTAAGATACAAAAGTCCGAAGTGGGATGTATCTATTACTGGCCCATAACCCATAGTATATGTCCACACCCAAGCTTTCAGGGCTCTGCATGGTTACTGTCTGCTCCCCTTGGGGTCAGGTGGAATTGTTGTTTAGGTGCTATGTTGTATCCTACTCTTTTGCAATAGTATGGACTCTAGCCCCACCAGGTCCCTCTGTCCATAGAATTTCGCAGGCAAGAAGACTGGAGTGGGTTGTCATTTCCTTCTCCAGGGGATCTTCCTAACCCAGGGATCAAACCTGTGTCTCCTGCTTGGCAGGGGGATTCTTCACCCTGAGCCACCAGGGAACCTCTTCAGGTGGAGACACACCTCTAATTTTGAGATTTCTATCACCTTCTTCCAGTAGAAAGCTTCTTAGATGCTAAGTAATGGCATATGTTCTAGACATCAGATGTTGGAAGAAATAGTAAAAAAAAGTTTGTGTTAATATTTCTCTGGTGATGCTTAAAAGCTTTGAACAAGTTTCTTAAGGTAGATTTTTATCTGTACAAGAAAGTCTGTGTATGCCACAATTCCTAAGACTCCGGAATATTTCAATAATATGCATTATGTAGCTCAGAATAGAAATGCATTCTTCTGGAGACCAATATGTGAAATCATTTGTATATACATTGCTAGCCTCAGATACTATATGTTAGTGTCAATATACTTTAGAGTACCACCAGGATGTTTTTTGCTCAAGAAAGCTATGAAATTTAGTCCTTTTGAAATACTAAGGAAGAGGAAGCTACTAAACTAACTATAAAAATCTAAATTTAAAAATACATACAAATATTTTTATTTTTTGAATAATAGATAGTAGCCTGTCTTCTTTGGATTAATAGGCTTGAAAGGAAAATCCAAACTAAAGTTATGGTAATCCACGATTAGGTTAATAATGTGGCAAGAACTTCTTGCTAGTGGAACAATATTTATTAAGGGTGTTTGCTGCACTTTTATAAGATGGTTTACAAGGTCACAGAGAAAGTTATAGTTGTAGTAGCTGCCACTGAGTTGTTTTATGAGATAATAGATGACATTTAACGGATGAACATGGAAAGACAGAATAGACCTCATAGATAAATATAGGACTATATTATTTACAAATGTGTGCTACGGGATATTGGAATGGCTTAAACACATTGAGGTTTCTTTATACAAATTCAAGAAGCAATTGAATTTTCAAAAATTCATGTTTTCCATTTCTTCATTTTATGCAGTCAGATGTAATTTTATAAACTTTGCAGCCTAAAGATCTCTAAATATGCATTTTTAATGATAGGTCCCACATAAATGTTTTTTTTAATTGAGGAAGAGAGGAAAGAGCCCATTAAATAGTGTTGTTCTTCTGTATGTATAAATAAAGTCTCAGTTGACAATTCAAAGCCTTCTATGATTTTCTCAGTTGAAATCAATTCTCTTTCTTCTCCTCCACGTTTCCCTGAACTTTGCTTTTACCTGTATTATCTCATTTAAATTTACATCATATGATGATGAGAACAATGATGATAATAATGAACCCTTAATGATTAGAAAATCAAAGTTTAAACAGATTAGCTAATTTATCCAAGGTTGTACCACTTATAAATAAAGTACTAAGATTCAATCTTAAGCAGTCTGGTTCTAGAGTCCATATTTCCAATCCATGCACTATTCATTGAATATATATTTTCTCCTCTTTTTAGAGGGAAAGGCATCCATCTTATTTCGCAATATAACTTTCATAATAATGAAGACCATGATGACCACAAAATAAATAAGATTAAAAGGAAACTAATCAAAGTGTTCATTAGAGTCATTATTATAGTGTGATTGTAAACAATTAATTTCATCCTTTTATTACTGTAATATATTTTCCTAATATGCTGTAATAAGTAGAAGTAAGTATAAGAGATAGTTAATAATAGGAATGCTGGTCAGACATACCTGATTTCAGATTATTTCTCCTTCACTTTATGGCCCTAACAGATTATCTATGGCTTCAGTTATCTAATCATAAAATGGTAATATTATAACGGAAACTATGTTTAAGGCTATTGCAAAAAAGATATACTTATTGGAGTATCTGGTAGAAAGCAACAAATAGAAGTTAGCTATTATTTTTAATCAAAATTATTAAGGAGAGAATACTAATAGTATATCATATTTATTTATGATAATTACTAAATACTAAATTTATGGTCTAAAATACTAAAATTTATGGTCATTGAGATTGTTAAAAATGATTCTTTGAATCCTTAAAGTAGATTTTTATCTATACAAGAATTTCTAATTGTGTGCACTAAAAGTCCTAAAAAGTTTCAGTTATGTGTTATATACAGGTCAGGTCATGATTCTAATGTTCGGGTAAATAGAATAAGTAAAAATGCTTACAAGGGTGTATGTACCTGAAAAGATTTCTTCTTGTTGGGTATGCTATCATGATATAGTCATATTTAAAAATGAATGGTGTTTGGAATCAATTTATAGGTATACAAAGTATATTTACATGGTACTTCTGAGATTATCGCAATGTTATTGAATTTTATTTGGAATTTTTCTATGGCTTGAATCACAAAGCACTGCAAAGACAGGGTCAGGAAAAAATAAAAGATGATGAGAATGAGGTGAAAACTAAATGATACCTGGATTTTATAAATAAGCAAAAGAGCAACTTTTTTTGAATGTCTCTGTAGTTCATGAAAACTATATAAGAGAAGCTTAGGTCTAAGAGAAGAGAAGAGATAATATTTTTTAAATCAACATATCTTTTACGATCACTGCATAAATTTCAATATATTTTATCTTGCATCAAAAAGTTACATCTAAATATTTCTTTATAAAAGTTTCCTTAGGGTTACACAAACCGAGAGAGGTACAGAATTATTTGACTTTTCTCTGTGCAATTCTGAATCAAATAAAGTTCTCTCAACTATGAGACACTATGATCAGTTTGCAGGTCTTGAACTGGGCTGTCACTTACACTGAATATATGACACAGTTCTCCATGTTCATATAATTTTTCCAAGCAGGTACCAGCATGTCCTGTACACACTATGTGTTCAACACGTGTATAACTAATGGAGTTACATGGCATGAAATTATAGGACCTGTCTTCAGTAGGACCCTCTCTAGGACCCTGCCACTTGCTGATTATTTAGCTTTCGGCAAGTAATTTAACTTCATAGAGTGTAAATTTATGTATTTCTAAAATTTAAAAAATAATTTTCTTTGTCTCTATTAAGGAGATATATGTAAATTATCTTTGAGGATTATAAATGCTAACCATTATAAAGCCATTTCTAAGGCAGAATGGAAAAGAAATGCAAAAAAGCAAAATGGCTGTCTGAGTAGGCCTTACAAATAGCTGTGAAAAGAAGATAATTGAACAGCAAAGGAGAAAAGGAAAGATATACCCATTTGAATGCAGATTTCCAAGTAATAGCAAGGAGAGATTAGAAAGCCTTCCTCAGTGATCAGTGCAAAGAAATAGAGGAAAACAACAGAATGGGAAAGACTAGAGATCTCTTCAAGAAAATTAGAGATACCAAGGGAACATTTCACACAAAGATGGGCTCGATAAAGGACAGAAATGGTAGGGGCCTAACCGAAGCAGAAGATATTAAGAAGAGGTGGCAAGAATACACAGATGAACTGTACAAAAAAGATCTTCACGACCCAGATAATCATGATGGTGTGATCACTGACCTAGAGCCAGACATCCTGGAATGTGAAGTCAAGTGGGCCTTAGAAAGCATCACTATGAACAAAGCTAGAAGAGGTGATGGAATTCCAGTTGAGCTATTTCAAATCCTAAAAGATGATGCTGTGAAAGTGCTGCACTCAATATGCCAGCTAATTGGGAAAACTCAGCAGTGGCCACAGGACTGGAAAAGGTCAGTTTTCATTCCAATCCCAAAGAAAGGCAATGCCCCAAAATGCTCAGACTACCGCACAGTTGCACTCATCTCACAAGCTAGTAAAGTAATGCTCAAAATTCTCCAAGCCAGGCTTCAGCAATACATGAACCGTGAAGTTCCAGATGTTCAAGCTGGTTTTAGAAAAGGCAGAGGAACCAGAGATCAAATTGCCAACATCTGCTGGATCATTGAAAAATCAAGAGTTCCAGAAAAACATCTATTTCTGCTTTATTGATGATGCCAAAGCCTTTGACTGTGTGGATCACAATAAACTGTGGAAAATTCTGAAAGAGATGGGAATACCAGACCACTTGACCTGCCTCTTGAGAAACCTATATGCAGGTCAGGAAGCAACAGTTAGAACTGGACGTGGAACAACAGACTGGTTCCAAATAGGAAAAGGAGTACGTCAAGGCTGCATATTGTCACCCTGCTTATTTAACTTATATGCAGAGTACATCATGAGAAACGCTGGACTGGATGAAGCACAAGCTGGAATCAAGATTGCCGGGAGAAATATCAATAACCTCAGATGTGCAGATGACACCACCCTTATGGCAGAAAGTGAAGAGGAACTAAAAAGCCTTGAGCTTTTTTTTTTTTTTAACATCCTTGTAGCTTGTTTTTTTTTTTTTAAATATTTATTTATTTAGGACTGTGCTGGATTTTCATTGCTGCTTGCAGGCTTTCTCTGGTTGCAGGGTGCGAGTTTCTCATCATGGTAGCCTCTCTTGCTGTGGAGCACAGGATCTAAGGTGCACGGGCTTCAGTAGTTGTGGCATGTGGGCTCGGTAGTTGCGGTTCACAGCATCCAGAATGTGGGCTCATTAGTTTTGGTACATGGGCGCATCTGCCCCAAGGCATGTACGATCTTCCTGGACCAGGGATCGAACTGTTATCTCTTGCACTCCAAGGCAGATTCTTAACCACTGGACCACCAGGGAAGCCCATCATGGAGCTTTTTAAAAATGGTGGTGATTTGGTTGCTAAGGTATGTCCAACTCTTGCGACCCCATGGTCTGTAGCCTGCCAGGCTCCTCTGTCCATGAGATTTCCCAGGGAAGGATACTGGAGAGGGTTTCCATTTCCTTCTTCAGGGGATCTTCCTGACCCAGGAATCAAACCTGTGTCTCCTGCATTGCAGGCAGTCTCCTATATTGCAAGTGGATTCTTTAGCACTGAGCCACCAGAGATCTCCCTTTTTAAAAAAATATTTTTTATTTGATATAATTTCAGAGTTATAGGAAAAAATGCAAGAACAGTACAAAGAGTTACTATCTTCACTTCACTTGGAATCCCCAATGGTTATTACTTTGTCTCTCTCCCTTCCTTTCTCTCTCTCTTCTTTCTTCCCTCCTCCCCTCTATTTTTTTCCTTTTCTCTCTCTGTCTCTTTTTGTATATGATTAAAGCCCTGAACCACTCAAGAGTAAGTTGCAGGCATGATTCCTCTTTCCTTTTTCTAAATACTTGTGTGCATTTCCTAAAAATAAAGACATTATCTTACCTAAATCAGGAAATTAACATTTACTAGTCATAATACTATTATCTAATCTGCAGACCTTATTCAGTTTTCAGTAGTTGTCCCAATAATGTCTTTTATCTCCAAAGCAAATACCATCTTATGCTTTGCATTCAATTTTCGTCTCTCTTTAATCTCCTTTACTCTGAAACAGTTTCTCAATCTTGGTATTGTTCCATGACGTGGATTTTTTTTTTTTTTTTTAAATATCGGGCAGTTAGTTTGCAGACTATTTCTCAGTTTAGGTTTGTCCTTTGTTTCCTCCTAATTAGATGTACCTGTGCACTTTCAGTAGTGATCACAAAGCTATGACACATCCTTTGCAGTGCATCGTATCAGGAGGCACATGACATCCATTTGCTCCTTTACGTTGGCCCATTATGGCCATGTTAAGCTAGATCACTTCATCTCTTAGCCAAGGTTCTGTCTACCAAGAACATGTTTGCTAGTGAAACTTACAAATCCTTATTTATTTTAATGCTCTGGTTGTTCGAGATTTGGGTAGAGAGAGCCCCCCTCAAGCTGGCCCTTATATCCTTTTGACATGACTCCATCATTATTTGAGTACATCCCTAATTTCTGACATAAGAAGGCACTTCAGACTCACATTTTATCTTCCCTGGCTGCCTCCTGAAACTATTAATTTCATCAAATGCCTTGGTTTATATGAGTGAAAGAAAGGTATTTTGAAATCAAGAGCTTAGAGCCTGGTAAACTTCATGTTGCTACTGGGTGTCATTACTTCTAGGCTTTTAGCAGAGATGGCTGTGTGTACCACCATATAGGTATGTGCATACATATCCATATATATTTCTTCCTCCCCTCCTACCTTTCTTGCTTCCTATTTATATCACAAAAGTTATAAATTCATGCTGGTCCAGGTTGAAACAAGTTCAAGTTCATTTCCAACCAACATCATAGAGTTAATTATATCTTTCCTCTTTCCCATATTTGTAACTCCCATTTCTGACAGTACAAAATCTAGATCTCATTATCTATAATATATTTTTTGTTCAATTCTAGAACACATAGAAAATAGTTTCAAAATCATTAACCAATAAACTTTAAAAAGATACCTACTGTGTAGAATTTAATAGCTGTTTAGAATTTTCTGTCTTCAAACTGAGGATATACAGTCCAAATATACAAAGTCCAAACAGTTTAAAAGTTACCTGCATTCTCCCCCTCTCCCCCACACCCAGTGTGGCGATGCTATTCATTTGATACAAACACATGACTGTCCATATTTCTGTTTTGGGTTTTTAGATTTGGGTCCCTGCCAGCAATGTTGTCTATTTTATTTTTTAATATGTGAAACATTAACCATTTCCAAAAATTAGAATTTTACTAGACATTCTATTCAAGAGGAGTTATCCCACCCTCTTCTTCCTTCATAGAACTTTTTTGTTGAATAAATAAGATAATGTTTAGATTGGACCTATTAGATTCCAAAACGTCCCATCTAGCTATTGATATAATAATATTGCTTTACCTTTTCAGTTACACGCTGCTTAAATATTTCATTCATTTTCTTCCCATCAGCAAAACCAAATTGGAATGCAACTGTGCAAATACAATTCTTATCCAGTTTTGATATTTTAAGTCTTACTGGGAATAGACTATTTTGATATCCTTATCACAGTTGCTCACCAAACACGATTGTGTTTAGTTTCCCAGTTAATTAATGGCCTATCTTATTACTTTAAAAAGTAGAATATGCTTACTGTCTGTGGACAAGCATAATGTTATGGGAGGAGTTATGTAGAAAACATAAAGTAACACCTCGTTTCACTGGTGCCTTCCACGTGAAGAAAATAGCTGTAATTCTATATGAAGGTTAGAATTGTCAGACAGGGTTAAAACAAAGACTCTTTAGGTGTGTCTCAAGAAATGAGTGGATTACATGCTTAACTCATTCTGAGAGCTAATGTTTCTAGATGAAGTCACGCACCACAAAGGAAGTTGGGGGAGGAAGCATTACATCATTAGAATCACTTTTATTTTAATGTAATTCTTTGAAGAAAAAGCTTTGTTTCTGAAAGCATCTAATATTGCTGCATTTTTCTCATGGGTTATGTGCATACTTAACTCGTGATACTACTATGTGTACAGAACTAATGATATTCAATAAATAAGCCAGAGAACAGATTTCTTCTCATTGTTAAAGGTTTGCCATAGTATTTCTGGATCAAAAGTAAGGTGTTTCTTTCATTGGGAGAAATATATATATTCTCAATAAAACATCTGTATATTTCTTTTTATGACTATGTATAAAATATTGAACTTCATTAAAAATTTAAAATCAAATTTAATTTTACTATGATAGCATAACTAAGCAATGGAAGAAACAAAAAGCAAAAGTATATTTCTAGAGAATTCATAAATAAAAAATAACTGTGAATCTTAATCATTTTTGAGAAGCAAATAGAGATAATATGTCAAAAGAAAAAATGTAATAACCATGTAGGTATCAGCAACATGATAATCTCCCTGAGATGTTTACTATTAAATATATTTTACATATTCTTGACAGAGTAGAAACATATTTTCTTATCCATCTGTTAATAGCAGTGTGAACTTAGAGTTGTTCAATATCTTCATTCGAATGGAAAATTTAATATGTGATTCTATAGCACAGATATGCTAAACATTGATTCATTTGTAGGAAAACATTAATATATCTTTAGTGTCACAGGGATTTTTTTTTTTTAGTTGGAGGATATTTGCTTTACAGTGCTATGTCCGTCTCTGCTGTACAGCACGGGGAATCAGCTGTAAGTATACATATATCCCCTCCCTCTTGAGCCTTCCTCTCACCCCCACCCCCCAGCACAGGAATTTTTTTAAGCAATATACAGATGCTTGC
This sequence comes from Bos mutus, assembly GCF_027580195.1. NCBI lineage: Eukaryota > Metazoa > Chordata > Mammalia > Artiodactyla > Bovidae > Bos > Bos mutus. Next base: position 63,948,166 of record NC_091621.1, on the reverse strand, counting down.
TGCTTGTTTATTACCCAATTTTCATATTTCTGAGTCTCATCTTCTAAATGAGGTCAATACTACAGCAGCCCCTCGGAACCCCTCAGAACCCACGTGTTCTCCATGCCATGGCTAGGGCTTCCAAAGCCTCTCATTTTTGTACATCACCCCCCATCCAGAAAATTTCTCTTTTCTGACCTCTCATATACCCTTATGTGACCACTTCTGTCCTTACTGCTAGTGAGTTGAGTGGAACTTGCTCCTGTCATCACCAGGCTGCTTTTGGTCCCTAACTGTATGCTGAACTCCAGCAATTTCTTGGGATGCTTTAGAAATCCAATTTTTATGTAAGGTTATCTTTATGAGAAACTGGTTTCATTATTCTAAATATGTACAGTTTTATGCTGACTTACAGGTGCTCATTGATAATTCAGAGAGAGACATATTAGACATGCTGCTGCTGCTGCTAAGTCGCTTCAGTCGTGTCCAACTCTGTGCGACCCCATAGACGGCAGCCCACCAGGCTCCCCCATCCCTGGGATTCTCCAGGCAAGAACACTGGAGCGGGTTGCCATTTCCTTCTCCAATGCATGAAAGTGAAAAGTGAAAGTGAAGTCACTCAGTCGTGTCCGACCCTCAGCGACCCCATGGACTGCAGCCCTCCAGGCTCCTCCATCCATGGGATTTTCCAGGCAAGAATACTGGAGTGGGGTGCCATTGCCTTCTCCTCATATTAGGTATACCTATTTGTAAAAAAAGAATGAAATCCTATAAGGAAAGCTGATATTGAAAAACTGGAGGCACAGGTGGAAATTTATCAGAAAACATTTTCAAACAAGACCAAATGCTAGCCTGGGAGTGGGGAAGTGAGAAGTTAAAGAAAAATTAACATAGAACACAGAAAAGTCAGGAATTGGGGAAAATAGAGCTAATGACTAAGAAACTTTTAGAAATAGCACTAAGCTGTGAAGCCTAAAATGGTCATTAGATTTGGGAAAGGTGCTTGACGTCTCTGTTACTATTATAGGCTAAAAATGGCTAAAGGACAGAATGAAAATATTTTCTAAGACTGTGTGAAAATATTTTCTAAGACTGTGAACTTTGTTATGCTATAGAGCTGGCACCTACTTTCTGTCATAGAGGTGGGAGAGTTGATCTGATGTTTAGCTCTCTGTAGGAGGGAGAAGAGCTCTTGTGGGGGTGCAGATGGCTACCCTAATCCAACCAGGTAGAGGACTGAGCAGTCAGAAGGTATAAGTGATACAACCAGCTTTTGAACTACTGAATTCAGTTTATCTCTTCATTGGCTGAAGGCTAAAGTGATTAACAAGTAAAGCCACAGCATAAGTTGTCGTGCAAGACAGATTTGAACTAAGATCCCAGTTGGAGCTTGCTTCTGTGCGTAGAACCGAGGACTTCAACCCATGTCTTGAGAATTCCAATCAGTGCCATGGAAGTGAGTGAATGAGCATGTGGCCATTATGGAGGCTTATTTGTTGTTAATCTTGGGAGTTAATATCACAGTTTTGCTTTGAGAATTCTAACAGACTTGTACCAGTTTCACTTGTTCTGTCTCTTGTTGGCACCTTCTTTCTTCAGCAGAGGTGGGCCGATTTATCTCATGCTGCCTTTTACTAGAGAGGAGCTCTGGGGGGCAAAGTGTGCCTGTCATGCAGTGGCTGCCCTAATCTAACTAAAAAGAGAACTGAGCTTTCAGGAGAGATAATGTTGGAGAAAGCAATGGCACCCCACTCCAGTACTCTTGCCTGGAGAATCCCATGGACGGAGGAGCCTGGTAGGCTGCAGACCATGGGGTCGTGAAGAGTCAGACACGACTGAGTGACTTCACTTTCACTTTTCACTTTCATGCATTGGAGAAGGAAATGGCACCCCACTCCAGTGTTCTCGCCTGGAGAATCCCAGGGACGGGGGAGCCTGGTGGGCCGCCGTCTATGGGGTTGCACAGAGTCAGATACGACTGAAGCAACTTAGCAGCAGCAGCAGCAGCAATGTTGGTAAAAGCAGAGTTTATTTTCTGGAGCCACCTCTCCATCCATGTAGGACGAGCTAGCACTGGAGCCACTTTCTGTAGGAATTCACAAAATTTGACATGGCTTGACAAAGATGATTCTATAGACTTTATCATGTCTGAGTCTGTGTGTGGCTGAGTCTCCCAGTGTGTTTGTTGTTCTTGTTCAGTCACTCAGTCATGTCTGATTCTTTGAGGTCCCATGGACTGCAGCACATCAGGCTTCCCTGTCCTTTACTCTCTTGGAGTTTGCTCAAACTCATGTCCATTGAGTCGATGATGCCATCCAACCATTTCATCCCCTGTTACCTACTTCTATTCCTGCCCACAATCTTTCCCAGCGTCAGAGTCTTTTCCAGTGAGTTGGCTCTTTGCGTCAAGTGGCCTAAGTATTTACTGGAGCTTCAGCTTCAGCATCAGTCCATCCAATGAATATTCAGGGTTGGTTTCCTTTAGGACTGACTAGTTTGATCTCGTTGCAGTCCACAGGATTCTCGAGAATCTTCTCCAACACCACAGTTCAAAAACATCAATTCTTCAGCTCTCAGCTTTCTTTATGGTCCAACTCTCTTGTCCGTTCATGATTACTTGGAAATACTGTTGCTTTGACTATATGGGCCTTTGTTGGCAGTGATGTCTCTGCTTTTTAATATGCTGTCTGGTTTTGTCAGAGCTTTTCTTCTGAGGAGCAAGGATCTTCTAATTTCATGGCTGCAGTCACTGCAGTGATTTTGGAGACCAAGAAAATAAAGTCTGTCACTATTTCCATTTTCCCCCCAGCTATTTGCCATGAAGTGATGGGACCAGATGCCTTGATCTTATTTTTTTGAATGTTGAGTTTTAAGCCAGCCTTTTCACTCTCTTCTTTCACCTTTATCAAGAGGCTCATTAATTCCTCTTCACTTTCTGCCCTAAGGGTGGTTTCATCTGCATACCTGAAGTTATTGATATTTTTCCTGGCAATCTTTATTCCAGCTTGTGAGTCATCTAGCCTGGCATTTCTCATGATGTACTCTGCCTATAAGTTAAATAAGCAGGGTGACAATATACAGCCTTGACGTACCCCTTTCCCAATTTTGAACCAGTCCATGTTCCAAGTCCAGTTCTAACTGTTGCTTCTTGACCTGCATACAGGTTTCTCAGGAGACAGGTAAAGTGTCTGGTATTCCCATCGCTTTCAGAATTTTCCACAGTTTGTTGTGATCCATAGAGTGAAAGGTTTTAGACTAGTCAATGAAGCAGATGTTTCTTGTATTTTTTCTTTTATCCTTAGTGGTGTTTCGATTTATGCCCCTGTTTGTGAAACTGAGAGAGGCCAAACTTGATTCTTCTTCCAAATCTATAATATCTTAAGAATTTAATCTGAATATCCAAATTTTAGAGTTGGGTTAGGTTTCCTCTTATTTATTTGTTTATTAGCATAATGATCCCGCTAATGAGAAAGCAATTGTAGTAATTGAACACTAGCTTGGTAGTGGCAACTAGGAGAATATGCCTGCTGCCTTTATGCTTTCTGTTCCTCAGTTTCCTCCTATGTATTCGTGGGAGGCATGTCACGATGTTGTATAAGATTATACTGAATGTCAATTGTGTTTGTTTTAAAACACTCACAAAGCTATTTTTGTCCCCCAAATTGCCTACTCTTGCAAACATACTAATTTTAAAAGGATCCCTGTGGTAATGTGATTTATAATTAAGCTGTCAGTTTAAAATATTTTGATTTCAATTTAATTTGAAAAGGAAAATCCACTTCAAGTTAAGTTTACTACGTGAAATTTTGCGTAAATACTAACAGCACATGGAAATAACATTTTGTTTAATTTTATAGCTACCATTTATTTTTTTTATCTGACCTCATTTTTTTTTTTTCAGTTGCCTTTAGGGAACAATATGAGAACTCTACTTAGTTCTAATTTAAATCCTATCGATTCTTATCAATATAAATCAAAGATTATACAAAATTATATATTCTATTGACTTGGATAAGAGGCAGTTCACTGAATTCTGCTAAAACAGTTTTTATATTAAAGCTGATTCATTTTATTTCCTTACTTCAATTATAGCCTAACAAACTCTTAAACACAAAATTAAGAAAGTCTTGCCCATGTAAAAATATTTTTTTTTAATTCTACGTAAAGCAAATGTCTGTCATATCAAGACTTTCATAATTATAAAGGTTATCAGGCATCACTCTTAGTATCATTGAAAATTGTTTGATTTTTGTGGAACTTCTTTAAGCAATCAAGTTCAATAATATTTTTGACTTTTCTTTGCATTAAGGATATGCCTATGAAGATATATGTAGGTCATATATAATGTACTCATCTCTCTTCTCCCATCTTATTTTATGCTCTGGAGTTGAGCTGCATATAGTTTAAGTGAATCTATGTGATGAATTTTGGAGCAATCTTTACCCCAGTGTGTCAACTTCTGTGAGTTTGACTGTTCTCAAAAGAATTTGTTGGTTGAGCTAGAGAGCCTCAAAGAAACTGTGACTTGAAGAAAGAAGAATAAAGTTTGGGGAGGGAAAGTGAAAAAGGTTGAAAAAAAGTACATATAACTTTATAAATAAAAATTTTGTCATATGCATCAAGAGTAGTTCAAGAAAATTATTCTTATGGCTTCTAAATCCTTGAATCTAGCAATATAAAAATTATATTGCTAGATTCAAGGATTTAGAAAAATTTAAATATCCTGTTTCCTGAAGAACCATTTATTTGCCCATGTCAAGTTAAGACCATGGGAAAGTGTATTACAATTTTTCTAGTACAGATTCCATTTGGAACAGTAGAAAGGGTCAAACATTCTCCACCTCATGCTTTGGATCCCCTGGGAGACAATCCATTTTAGGGATAGTTTAATACTTTATAAATACTCTCATAAACTTCCATCAAAGAAATTTTTTTAACATATCTATAAGGCAAGTTTTTTTAATGCTTGTTTTGCTTCTTCAAGAGGAAAAAAATGAGATGGGAAGGGATGGAATTAAGATTTAAAGAAATGTGTCTGATTTGTGTTTGATTCTTTCCAGAAACAGGAAATTTATTAGAAGAAATTGATGGTAATCAATAAGGGAAATAGTTTGCATTCTTATTGGCCATGGTTTCTCAGGTGAAAGAACCTTGAATATATTTTGATTGAGTAAATAGGTTTGAATAAAATTTATAGAATGTTTGATCTTCAGGACAATCCTTTGGATGAGAAAAAGCAGTAGTATATCTCTTTCTAATGTTGTTGCTAACTTGACCACCCGACCCAAAATCGGTATCAATACACTCCATTTGTGAAAGACCTAGAAGTCATCTGAACAAACAGGAATTGAGATATTAAAACCACTGGTTTTATCTCCTATCTGGAATTAAAAATCTGTCACCCAGTCAAAACATGGGTTAATTGCTTATGTGATAAGGAAAAAAAAAAGCTAGATATTGAAGTGAGAAATCTAAGTAGCTAAATATGTTTATAATTAAATATTAATATGACCTGTTTTTCAAAAAGGTACACTGAGACTTCCCACATGGCGCTAGTGGTAAAGAACCTGCCTGCTAATGCAGGAGACATAAGGGATGTGGGTTCAATCCCTGGGTCAGAAAGACGCCCTGGAGAAGGGAATGGCAACCCACTCCAGTATTCTTGCCTGGAGAATCCCATGGACAGAGGAGCCTGGCAGGCTACAGTCCTTGAGGTTGCAAAGAGTCAGACATGATTAAGCATCTGAGCACACACACTGAAATTTACTGCAGAAAGAATGTAAGACTTCCTCTGAAGTTGATATACAACTGGAGAATATAATAAGCCCAAGGAGCAGCTGCAGGAAGCCTACATTCTTGGAGGGAAAGAGTATCTTGAATTTGTGAATTCTAACAAGTCATTTCACGTATTGGTAACCAAGCCATGAAAGACGAAAGGACCATACTCTGGCTTGTATGCCATAGAAATCATGCCTGACTTTTAAGTTTAGATTTGGTTCCGTTTCCAGTGAATTAAGGGCAGGGAGAATTAAAAAAAAAAAAAAAACACTAACTAAAATTGAACATCAGATAAATTTAAAATGTAAGATGTAAAGATGGTACATTCTGGACCTAGATAATTTGAATTCTGTATCTGAACAGCAGGACAGAAATGGGGAGATTAGGCCTTCCTATGATGACACCAGAAACATCTCGTCTCCTGGGTGGCAGCGGTCACATTATTCATGAAGCTTGCTCTAAAGTCTTTCGGCTGTTCTCTTGCCCTCAGTCTTTCCCAGCACCAGGGTCTCTTCCAACTTTTGTGTCTACTGTGTGTGGGTGGGTGTGTTAGTTGCTCAGTCATATCTGACTCTTTGCGACCCCATGGACTGTAGCCCACCAGACTCCTCTGTCCATGGAATTCTCCAAGCAAGAATACTGGAGTGGGTAGCCATTCCCTTCTCCAGAGGATCTTCCCCCTCCAGAGATCAAATCCAGGTCTCCAGCATTGCAGGCAGATTCTCTACCATCTGAGCCACCAGGGAAGCCCTTTGTGTTTACTAAGTAATAGTAAATGTTAATTCTTTATTAATGGATGTTGAAAATAATTTTCTCTGAATGTAACCCAGTCTGGGATCTTTTCATAAGCAAGCCTAAGTCAAAGCTATGGCAACAGGAAAGAGAGGCCAGTCTCAGTCTGAGCTCTAATCCAAGGAAAACTGGGGCAGGAGATTTTTAAGAGGTGGGATGGAAGTCTCTCAACCCACCTTTGTTTGTTAATTGGGTTTATCCAGGTGGCACCAGTGGTAAAGAACCCACCTGACAATGCAGGAGATGTGACAGACACCTGTTCAATCCCTGGGTTGGGAAGATCCCCTGGATGAGGGCATGGCAACCCACTCCAGTATTCCTGCCTGGAGAATCCCCATGGGCAGAGAAGCCTGAAGGGCTACAGTCCATAGGGTCTCAAAGAGTCAGACACAACTGAATCAATTTAGTGACTTACCTTCCTACAGACACAGAAAGATACAGGTACTGTCTTCCTACAGTCCATGGGGTGACAAAGAGTCAGACGTGACTTAGCAACTGAACAATTGTCTTCCTGGATGTCTAGATTTGAAAGGGTTGACTTTCAAGTCATTTCTGGGTTGTAAAACTGGCAAGAACCTTTTAAAGATATTTACATTTCACAGAAGCAGAGAAAGATTTTACAATGATATATTTTCTAAAGGACTTCCCAGATGGCACCAATGGTTAAAAAAAAAAAAAAAAAAATCTGCCTGCCTATTCAGGAGACACAAAAGATGGAATTTCGATCTCTGGGTCAGGAAAATCCCCTGGAGAAGGAAATGGCAACCCACTCCAGTATTTTTGTCTGGGAAATCCCATGGACGGAAAAGCCTGGCAGGCTCCAGTCCATGGGGTCGCAGAGTCTGACTGTGTGCATGCATGGTACAAGTAGTAAAAGAGAGATAAAGGGACAATAACTTTGAGTTGCAGATTCAAAGACAGCTTCGAGTCAGGAAGAAAACTGTGTAAAATTTAGTCAAGCTGAGGGGGACCAACTTGAGTGGTATATTATGTTGTGATTGTATTAGAGTTTGGACTTCATCTCCAAGAGTCTTTGATTCTGGACCTATGGGTGTGACTCATTTGGACTTTTGGAAAAGGGAAAGAACAATGAGAATGCTTTGATACCCTTCTTTACTCTGTTACCAACTACTTATTTCTTGAGAGGATGCCTTTGGAGCTTTTAAATATTATAATTTGAGAATAAATGAGATATTTATCCTAGTAACAAACAATAATGCAATACCTTGAATTATTGGAATTACATAGAGGATTATCACAGAAATATAATTAGTAGTAGTATTTTTAGTACTTGTATTGAACGAATCATCATGATGCACGTAAGAGAGATGTGGTTATTTTACAAAGACAAGTAAATTAAGGTAAGTTGTGCTGAACAATTACTTAAATAGAATAGCCTTCTTTTATGAGCAGCTTCTTACCTTCAAACTGGGATTAAAAGATAAAGTGTTTTTATGCCATCTTCTAAGGAGTTAGTAATAATTATAAATTCTCATCCTCCTTCAGAACCTTTTAAACAAAAAGCCTTATTTTCTGGAAAATTCTGTAGTCCTCTAAAGCTGAAACATTATTCAGAATAAAACAAAACATTAAAATGTTGATAAAAAAGAACTACTTAGCTAATTATTGGTTCTCTGAAAGGTAAAGCTCTCTAATACCTATATTTTGAATGTGATTGAGGGTAATTAGATATGATTTTCCAGTTACTGGGGAAAGCGCAGATGTGACTGGGATTGCTGAGATAATTTTATGGAGCTAATGTGACGCTGACCGTGTGAGGGGAGGTGAGGGTGAGGCAGTTAACAGTAGATACAAAGATTTGGAACTGGGAGTCTTTGAACTATAACTGAAAGAATCAGAGCAAGGACTAAAAGTCATTTTTGCACTCCTGTCTTTTCTTCTTTCTTTCTGCCATTCTTACAGCAGCTGAATCGTTGGCATCTCTCCCCTCACTCTTCCTTTCCATCTTTTCCTTCTATTTGTTTCTCCTTTGGCACTGTTCTTTAGGAAAATAGGACACAAAATCAATATATAACATCAGACAGCCTTCAAGAACTAAGTCCTAATCATGCTAGTACTCAGTCAGCCATGTCTGAAGACTCAACCTTCTCTCTGGGTTTAATAGGATAAAGCTAGTTGTGGAAAACGAATTGAGAAATGTGGCTCCACTGATAAGGAAACCTCACCATAAACTATGAATTAGCCACAGTTCGCTAGATTTACTTCTGGAGTGTTTTGTTGCTATTATAATGCCTTTTTTACTCTGTGACTTCTGTGGTCATAGCACCTAGGATAATGACCCTCCATCTATTTGCACAGGTGCAAGGAAATAAAAAAAAAAGGTCCTAAAATGTACACACAGATACACATACACATAAGCATGCCAGGCTTACTAAATTATAGAAAAGAATATTTCATCAGTAAAGTAAATGTTATGAAGTCCTGTGACTCATCATTCATGATTTACTCATAACACAAATTAAAAAATAATTTTGAAAGAAGTTGACAGATTGGACCACAGGCATAAATCTAAGCTATCCAGACGGTGTAACTCTGCCACAGTAACATTATGGGAACAGCTGCTATCTTTGTGTAACTCACACCTAGGTTGTTTTTGTAGATCCTAATGATAACAAATTAGCAGATTAGAAATTGCCAAAAATCAAGGATACCTTACTGAAGAATCACTAAAATGAAACAGTGTTTTGGCTATTGCTATTCTTGGTAGATCTCAGAATTTATAGAAAAAAAAAAAAAAAGAATGTTTTGTGTGTAAACATCTGTTGCTTCAGGAGAGCGTCCATCAGGCAGTTGCTGAATGATGTAGACATATGTGGGCTTCCCTGGGGTTCAGTAGGTAAAGAATCCGCCTGCCAGTGCAGGAGACGCAGGTTCAATCCCTGGGTCAGGAATATCTCCTGGAGGAGGAAATGGTAACCCACTCCAGTATTCTTGCCTGGAGAATTCCATGGACAGAGGACCTGACAGGCTACAGTCCATGGGGTCGCAAGAGAGTTGGATACAACTGAGCAAGTAAAGAATGACAACATATGGAATGCCTTAAGATCTGTGGTACTGCTGAATTTCTTACCGTGGCAAGAAACTTCTAACTAGGTTTAAAAAAAAAAAAAAAACTATTTTATAAAGTCAGCTGTTGAATAGTTTGATGTAAAAGAAAGCATTTCAAAGGATATTTCATTTAAATGTAAATGTGAACTATGCGTTATTAAAGAGAATGTGGCTTTTCATATTCTTGTTTTTCTAGACACCTGGGGTCAAAGTCACCTTTTGAACTTACACAGGAAGCTTCTAAAGTTGAATCTTACTGTTAGGAATTTCAGTTCTTTATTTTCACTGTTAAAAGACAAATGCTACCTAAAGCTTTATCTGCAGCATTAATTTTCCCGTAAAGACAGGGGAACTGAATTAGCAGGGGAAAGAGTAGGACTCTGCAACATTTAGGTAGTAGCTTTGGAATCAGAGCTCTCAGCAGTTTCATGCTTTGTGGATAATTAAAATCAATACAAAATAATTACACAGCTGGAAGGATCTCCAGATACTTAATCCAGTCCCTTTCCTCTAGGAGAAACTAACTCCAGCCTAAACCAACCTCCACACAGGCATTCAGGTTACATGAAAGCAGTAGGAACCCTGGATTCACTTTCTGCACTTACTAAGAATATTGCAAATGTGACTTGGACCCCACTCCAGGACTCTTGCCTGGAAAATCCCATGGACAGAGGAGCCTGGTGGGCTGCAGTCCATGGGGTAGCAAAGAGTTGGACACGACAGAGCAACTTCACTTTCACTTTTCACTTTCATGCATTGGAGGAGGAAATGGCAACCCACTCCAATGTTCTTGCCTGGAGAATCCCAGGGATAGGGGAGCCTGGTGGGCTGCTGTCTATGGGGTCGCACAGAGTCAGCGGACATGACTGAAGCGACTTAGCAGCAGCAGCAACAAGTGTTCAGAAAGAGGTTATTATTTATTATCACAAGCATGATATAAGCATCATACAACAGTCTCCTGCAACCCTGAGATTAACAGTAGAAGGCAGTGATGGTCAAAATGACTGTCCTTTTTAGTATTTCTTATGTTGTATCTTAAAAGTCCAGATCAATGTCTACTTCCTTCCTGAAATCGTGCTGTATGTGTAGTTGCTCAGTCATGTCTGACCCTTTGTGACCGCATGTACTGTAGCTGGCCAGGCTCCTCTGTTCGTGGGATTTTCCAGACAAGAATACTGGTGTGGTTGGCTGTGCCCTCCTCCAGGGAATCTTCCCAAATCAGGGATCAAACCCAGGTCTCCTGCATTACAGGCAGAGTCTTTACCATCTGAGCCACCAGGGAAGCCCAAAAATAATGGAGTGTGTAACCTATCCCTTCTCCAGGGGAAATGCCCGACCCAGGAATAGAACAGGGGTCTCCTGCATTGCAGGCAGATTCTTTACCAGCTGAGCTACCATGGAAGCCCCTAAAATTTTACTAATCTCAATATCCATCTGTCATTTAGTTTTGGCTCCTTAGTAAGGGAGGACTGATGTTGAAGCTGAAACACCAATACTTTGGCCACCTGATGCGAAGAACTGACTCATTTGAAAAGACCCCAATGCTGGGAAAGATTGAAGGCAGGAGGAGAAGGGGACAACAGAGGTTGAGATGGTCGGATGGCATCACTGACTCAATGGACATGGGTTTGGGTGAACTCCGGGAGTTGGTGATGGACAGGGAGGCCTGGCATGCTGTGGTTCATGGGGTCTCAAAGAGTTGGACACAACTGAGCCACTGAACTGAACTGAACTGAGGATATTAACATATATAAATCTATAATATGGATATAGATAGCTGTATTAAGAAGCTTTTGACATCTCTCCACCTTAATGAGAAGTCCTTGAATGCTAGTTGTCAGGCTTAACAATTCTCTGTATTAAGTCATTTCTCAGCATATGCTGGTTTTTAATATTTTTTTTGAAATCTAGTTGAAGCTAATTTGCTTTATTATATCTGTCCTCAGTGCAGGTAAGGACAATCATGAGAAATGGTAAGTCTTTTGGCTGATTTCTTTTCTCTATTCCCACATTGTTTCTTTTATTTCATTTTCAAGGCTCCTTTTTTATTTTATAGAGGTCAAATATCATAAGAACAAAGTAAAACATATTTCCAAGTTTCATTAATGTTCCACTTTCTTCAGGTAAAATTTGATGTGACAAAATTAGTCTACAACAGAAAATTTGGGGATGGTTGCTTGGAGCTCAATTTTATTTTTTAAATACACTTTTCCTAAAGAAAAAGGTCATGGTTCATGAAGCCTCTGGTAAATCAGTAGCATTCAAAAACCTTAAAGTAATCTTTCAAGTTAGATTAGAGGATTAGTCCAAGTAATCTGCAGAGTTTTAGGGAAACTTAATATGTTATAGTCACTACTCAAATTCAAAATAAAATTTTCACGGCAATTTCTGTATGCCAAAATCTGGTTATATGTACATGAAAAATAATGAACAATGACAGCTTCTATCACTTCATTAGTTCATTACCACCACATTAATTCTCCTTTGACAGTTTCTTAAAGCAAGTTAAAAAGAGTGCTCAGTCAGACATTTGTGAGAGAAAAAGGAATTTGGAAATGACACAGCAATATAGCTGTTGGATTTGTTTCATAATGTAAGAGACTATTTCATATGATATACATATATTATCCATATGTGTACATACATATATAGTCTTACATGTCTAACTTATGTGTTATGTGATGGTCTATTTTTCCTTTTTATTTTTTTTTTTTATTTTTATTTTATTTTTAAACTTTACATAATTATATTAGTTTTGCCAAATATCAAAATGAATCCACCACAGGTAGTTGGCACAATTTCTGGTTATTTGGTGATGTGCTTAGGCAGGCATTACCAAGCAAGGCCTTCCCCACCCCCGACCCCCCGTTGAGGAAATGAGACCAGCAGTGCTTATGTGAAACGCACATGAAGACATCAGTCTTTGGTGATCATCTGGTCACATTAGCATTGTGCTTTGCTAATAATGTGGGTTTGGGCACAGATCTAATGATATTAATGGCAATCACTTCTGTTTGGAGAGAGAGAGTAAATGATGGGGAATTGTGCCCTGTCCGCCCTTAGTCCTCTGTTCTCTCTCCCACAACCATATCCCACATGGAACTGGAGGCAGTCTTTCTTGGCTTTTCTATTTTTTCTAATATTTCTTAGCCTTGTGGGAGAAGATTGGAGGCGGAATACAAGAAATTTTGTTCAAAGTAGGTGACTTCCTCTTGAATATCACCACTAGGCTTGTTCAAGGAGAAACTCAGAACCTTTTTCCTTTGTAAGGTAGTCGTATCCATACAAAAGCTTTTAGGCTATAACCCAGGTATGTCATGTTACAGCAGATTTCCATTTACATACTAGAGAATTCCGTATATTTATATGTTAGAGAATTCTAACATAAAAATGTTTCCATGTATTTTTCAGTAAAATGTTTAAAATCTGAAGGAAAAGAAAATTCCCAACAGATTCTACAAGGAGGGGACACATTTATTCCTTCTACAAGAATTTTCTGGGTGTCTTGTATGTGCCAGGCATATCCTCACTGGAGACAAAGTAGGAAAAGGAACACAGAGTTTCTGTATCTAATAATACTTCATGGGTAAAAGCTTGTATTTATAAAACGGGTGTGTGTGTGTGTGTGTGTGTGTGTGTGTGTGTGCATTAATTGCTTAGTCATGTCCAACTCTTTGCAACACCATGGACTGTAACCCACCAGGCTCCTCTGTCTATGGAATTCTCCAGGCAAGAATACTGGAGTGGGTAGCCATTCCCTTCTTCAGGGGATCTTCCCGACCCAGGGTTCGAACCAAGGTCTCCTACATTGCAGGCAGTTTCTTTACCGTCTGAGGACCTACCCTTAAAACCGTTAGACTCAGTAACTCTATAGTGCCCATGACATCTTACACTAAATATGTAGTAAGTACTTGTTTAATGATACTTTTACTCACCAAATTAGAAAGTCATTAAATTCTTAGTTAGAATATCTCTACTTTAGGGTGAACCAACAAAAGCCCTGGCTTTGATCAAAACATAGAAAAAGAAATATTTATTTGTTTTGAGTCTGCCTCATAGTATAAAGAATATAAAAAAAATTATTTACATCTACTGAAAAAAGAAGACTCTGCAAGTTTTATTTCCAAAATGTTTCACCACACTTACTTATTAGCTACGGATGGTTTGTATATTGTGATAGACTACCACGTGAGGTCCTTTTTGTTGTTGTTGCTATTTTTACTATTTCTGAAAGATTTGCAGCCACTTTTCCCCATCAGCTTGGTTCCTTCCTCTTCTGCCCTGGAGTCCTACTTTCCTGGCAAACAGCAGGAATGTTATAGGTTTAGGAATTAACCTTCAAGAAGGTGGTTTAGATGGTGATGTCTGTATGCACTGCTCAATTCTTTATCTTCTCTTCTGGCTGCAATTTGGCAAAGTGACAATATACCAAAAAATGCAGAAGGAAATGATTGCCTTGGAGATTTTTTACTGGCGAAGTCCTTTTCTTGAAAGAAACATCACTCACATTTAGCCTAGATTATACACTATGACCTGGAATTGGAAACCTCGTGGCTGATGAATTGAGACTTTTCTGTGAAACAAGCCAAACAATTTTAGTTAGAGTCATGAACTGCTCATACAGACTATCAAATTCAACCAGATGAAACAGTGTCTGGCAAAACTTTGAATCTAAAAAGCAAAATAGAGTCACATAAGGGAAAGTAAGAGATTAAAATGTTAAATATGTGCTAAAATTTCTATTGCTGAGGCTAATCATTTCTCACTGCTGACAGGCCACAGAAAGGGTTCATACAGATGGTGGGGCTTTAGAGAATGATACCCATTTTGCTTGGTTTTTTATTTCTATGGTTTATTAAAATTATTGTTGTTCTTTATTGAACTGCTTAGGAGATTTTCACTAATGTAGCAAAGCCTGGACTTGTTGCAAGAAATATTGTCTAAAAAGTGATAGCATTAGAGCTATTTTTCTCTTCCTCCTATATGGATAAGTTAACTAGGTCTTTTTTATATAAACCAATCTTAACAAAGCAGTCTTAATAAGTACTTTATATTTTAATCTTAAAAAGCCCCCATAGTCAAGTAGTGTTTTAAAATATCAGGTAAAATTTTCAAGTTCATTTTTTTTTGGAACTTTTAAAGAGCCATAGAAAGCGAATATAAAAATGAATAAATTTAACAGTAGTGATAGAGAAGGATTCAAATATAATACATGAAAGGTCTTATAGATTATTTTAACCACTTAATTAAGAAAAGTGAGAACAGCACTTCTCAGATAATTTTTTAAGTAAGTATTACCACAACTAATTATACTGAAGGCTCTCAAAATGAGGGAATTAGTCATGGAATAACATTTCCTACAGTTAATGACATATTTAATTTTCTTGTTTAGTCATATTGCTTTCTTTATTCCCAGGCAAAACATAATTGAGAGAATGTATTATTTCATCTAGAAATTAACAGCTGGCTGGTAAGAAAGACTTGTGTCAGGTCACTTACTGCCTTTTTAAATTTTATTATATACTGTGACAGAAAATTAATGATGCCTGCAGTATTTAGCATAGTTCACAACCCATATTTTAATGAAAATATACTGTTATTAATGATAAACATTCCAAAGATATAATATACTTGAATTGTTGGCCATTTTATATCTGTTCTGTATAATTCTATGAAATGAAGTTATATTCATTCTGTTTATTAATTTGGGCTTCATGGAGTAAAATTTGCATTCATTATATTCATGTATGTATAAGATTATATGAATTTAATCAACTCAACGCATGACAAGTAGTGTTTGACTGACAGTTTCTTCAAGATTCTAATCTGGTCAAGAATTTATTTCCCATTCATCTTATCATAGACTTTCATAGACTTATCAGCACTTTAAATTAGACTGAGCACATTAGCATTTTAAGTAGCATACATTCCCTTCATTCTCCTTGTGCCGAAAGCACGATTGTGTCCACAGACAGACAGAGACTTGTATAGTCACTGCAGAGGTCCTTCCATAGCATGCACTGATACTAAAGGCGTGATATCTCCAGTTTGGCATCTCAAATATATGTTCCCTACCTAGTTTAAATTAGAATCCCTTTTTCCTAGAGTGGATAGCAGGGCCCCTTACATTATAGTACGTCAGTTGTAAAATTCCAGATTCGCAAATAAGGTCACCTCATTTTTAGTCCCACTGAATTCAGTCATTTTCTTTATACCAGCAGGTAGTGATTGGCTATGACCTCTCCAAGCCAAGAACTATGATAATAAGAAAGACGTGGTATATCCCTGGGCTAACATGGGAACAGTTATTTTTGGAACCATAGACATAAAAATACTGGAAAGAATGTCTTAATAGTTTTCCTATAGAAGATATGTTTGGAAGTACAGAATACTTGGAGCAATACTGATAAATAGATTGTATGACTAGTCAAGATGTCACCATTAATAATGAATGTGAAGCAGTTTTATATATATATATATATATATATAATTTTTATTTTAATTGGAGGCTAGTTACTTTACAATATTGTAGTGGTTTTTGTCATACATTTTCATGAATCAGCCATGTGTACATGTGTTTCCCATCCTGAACCCCTCTCCCACCTCCCTCCCCATCCCATCCCTCTGGGTCATCCCAGTGCACCAGCCCCAAGCATCCTGTATCCTGCATCGAACCTGGACTGGCGATCTATTTCACATATGAAAATATCCATGTTTCAATACCATTCTCCCAAATCATCCCACCCTTGCCCTCTCCCACAGAGTCCAAAAGACTGTTCTATACATCTGTGTCTCATTTGCTGTCTCGCATACAGGGTTATCATTACCATCTTTCTAGATTCCATATATATGCATTAATATGCTGTATTGGTGTTTTTCTTTCTGGCTTACTTCACTCTGTATAATAGGCTACAGTTTCATCCACCTCATTAGAACTGATTCAAATGTATTCTTTTTAATGGTTGAGTAATATTCCATTGTGTATATGTACCATAGCTTTCTTATCCATTTGTCTGCTAATGGACATCTATGTTGCTTCCGTGTCCTGGCTATTATAAACAGTGCTGTGATGAACATTGGAGTACAAGCATCTCTTTCAATTCTGGTTTCCTCAGTGTGTATGCCAGCAGTGGAATTGCTGGGTCATATGGCAGTTCTATTTCCATTTTTTTAAGGAATCTCCACACTGTTCTCCATAGGGGCTGTACTAGTTTGCATTCCCACCAACAGTGTAAGAGTGTTCCCTTTTCTCCACACCCTCTCCAGCATTTATTGCTTATAGACTTTTGGGTAGTAGCCATTCTGACTGGCATGAGATGGTACCTCATAGTGGTTTTGATTTGCATTTCTCTGATAATGAGTGATGTTGAGCATCTTGTCATGTGTTTGTTAGCCATCTGTATGTCTTCTTTGGAGAACTGTCTGTTTAGTTCTTTGGCCCATTTTTTGATTGGGTCATTTATTTTTCTGGAATTGAGCTGTGGGAGTTGCTTGTATATTTTTGAGATTAATTCTTTGTCAGTTGCTTCGTTTGGTATTATTTTCTCCCATTCTGAAGGCTGTCTTTTCCCTTGTTTATAGTTTCCTTTGTTGTGCAAAAGCTTTTAAGTTTAATTGGGTCCCATTTGTTTATTTTTGCTTTTATTTCCAATACTCTGGGAGGTGGGTCATAGAGGACCCTGCTGTGGTTTATGTCGTAGAGTGTTTTGCCTATGTTTTCCTCTAGGTGTTTTGTAGTTTCTGGTCTTACATTTAGATCTTTAATCCATTTGAGTTTATTCATTGATTAGCTCTAGTAATTTTCTGGTGGAGTCTTAAGGGTTTTCTATGAAGAGGATCATGTTATCTGCAAACAGTGAGAGTTTTACTACTTCTTGTCCAATCTGGATTCCTTTTATTTCTTTTTCTGCTCTGATTTCTGTGGTAAAACTTCCAAAACTATGTTGAATAGTAGTGGTGAGAGTGGGCACCCTTGCCTTTTCCTGACTTTAGGGGAAATGCTTTCAGTTTTTCACCATTGAGGATAATGTTTGCTGTGTGTTTGTCATATATAGTTTTTATTATGTTGAGCTATGTTCCTTCTATTCCTGCTTCCTGAAGGGTTTTTATCATAAATGGATGTTGAGTTTTGTCAAAGGCTTTCTCTGCATCTATTGAGATAATCGTATGGTTGTTAATCTTTCAATTTGTTAATGTGGTATATTACATTGATTGATTTGTGGATATTGAAGAATCCTTGCATCCCTGGGATAAAGCCCACTTGATCATGATGCATGGTCTTTTTAATATGTTGTTGGATTCTGTGTAGAATTTTGTTAAGGATTTTTGCATCTATCTTCATCAGTGTTATTGGCCTGTAGTTTTCTTTTTTGTGGCATCTTTGCTGGTTTTGGTATTAGGGTGATGGTGGCCTCATAGAATGAGTTTGGAAGTTTACCTTCCTCTGCAATTTTCTGGAAGAGTTTGAGTAGGATAGGTGTTAACTCTTCTCTAAATGTTTGGTAAAATTCAGCTGAGAAGCTGTCTGGTCTTGGGCTTTTGTTTACTGGAAGATTTCTGATTACAGTTTCAATTTCCATGCTTGTGATGGGCCTGTTAAGATTTTCTATTTCTTCCTGGTCCAGTTTTGGAAAGTTGTACTCTTCTAAGAATTTGTCCATTTCTTCCAAGTTGTCCATTTTATTGGCATATAGTTACTGATATAGTCTCTTATGATCCTTTGTATTTCTGTGTTGTCTGTCGTGGTTTCTCCATTTTCATTTCCAATTTTGTTGATTTTATTCTTCTCCCTTTGTTTCTTGATGAGTCTGGCTAATGGTTTGTCAATTTTATTTATCCTTTCAAAGAACCAGCTTTTGGCTTTGTTGATTTTTGCTATGGTCTCTTTTATTTCTTTTGCATTTATTTCTGCCCTGATTTTTAAGATTTCTTTCCCTCCACTAACCATGGGGTTCTTCATTTCTTCCTTTTCTAGTTGCTTTAGGTGTAGAGGAAGTACAGAATACTTGCAGGAATACTGATAAATAGATTTATGAATAGTCAAGATTCACCATTAATAATGAATGTGAAGCAAAGTTTATTTTCCTAAAATGATACCAAGTCATATTTGCAGAGCTATGATAATGAGTAAAATGTATCCATTGGTTTCAAGATAGTTCCAAGTGAGTTTAGAAGGTATGAATTGTCACAAAATAATACAGCTGAATTTTCAAAACCTTAAATAATACCCAGTTTGAGAAACTTCAATCACAACACCATTTCACTTATAATTCACTTTTAAGTGTCTGTATTCCCATGATTGACTGACAGTGACAGGTGTTTCTGAGTGATTGCTATAAGGGAAGTATCTAAGATGGGTTATAGCAAAAATAAGTCTCTCTAAAAGAAGAAAATTAAAAGGAACCAGGTAGGGAAATTCATTTCTGAGTGAAAAAAATACATCAGGCTTTCAAATCCCTCTTTTAGGCTTATGCCTCACATTGAAAAGAAAGAATTTGAGAAAAACAGAGGCTCTAGAGACAATAGATAAGAAGTTTCCCTCCCGTTAGCCTGAACAGGGCACAGAGGTGAGACTGGGCAACCTAAATTACACTGAATTATCTGAACTATAAAAACATTTGGGATATGAATTTGCCTCTACTTGAACAGGAACAGAAAACGTGTAAATGAATATTATAATCAGTGTTTGTGCCTGGCAGCACAATAACATTATTTTTTTCAAAAGTTACAAATGTTTCAGCATTTTTCTGTGAAATCATAACTCTCAGATATTTTAAAAACACAAAGGAGAAAATGTAAAGCCTTTCTGGAATGACAGCTGCTAAAAGTAACTAAAATTTTCAGTTTGGTGTGAATCCTTTCATACTTTTCAAAATACATAAATAAATAAATATACATATATATATGTATATTTACATTAATGTGTTTTTTATAATATTCTTCAGGTTAATATTTTACCAGTCATATAAGATGTAAGTAATGTGTGCATTCATAGGAGCCTACTTTATAATTTTGACACTACTATGTTTCGTTAAATGGATGCACCATATTTCATTTAAACTATCCCTTTCTGAAGTATGATAACATATATAAATATAATATAACATAAATTCTAGTGAAATTTAGGTTCTAACAGTTTCTGATCAGTTCAGTCGCTCAGTTTGTGACTCCATGGACTGCAACACACCAGGCCTCCCTGTCCTTCACCACCTCCCAGAGTTTGCTCAAACTCATGTCCATTGAATCAGTGATGCCATCCAACCATCTCATACTCTGCCACCCACTTCTCCTTCCCAGCATCAGGGTCTTTTCAAATAAGTCAGCTCTTAGCATCAGGGAGCCAAAGTATTGGAGTTTCAGCTTCAACATCAGTCCTTCCAATGAACACTAAGGACTGATCTCCTTTAGGATGGACTGGTTGGATCTCCTTGCAGTCCAAGGGACTCTCAAGTGTCTTCTCCAACACCATGGTTCAAAAGCATCAATTCTTCGGTGCTTAGCTTTCTTTATAGTCTGACTCTCACATCCATACATGACTACTGGAAAAACCATAGCCTTGACTAGACGGACCTTTGTTGACAAAGTACTGTCTCTGCTTTTTAATATGCTATCTAGGTTGGTCATAACTTTCCTTCCAAGTGTAAGTGCCTTTTAACTTCATGACTTCATTCACCATCTGCAATGATTTTGGAGCCCAGAGAAATAAAGTCAGCCACTGTTTCCACTGTTTCCCCATCTATTTGCCATGAAGTGATGGGACCGGATACAATGATCTTAGTTTTCTGAATGTTGAGCTTTAAGCCAACTTTTCACTCTCCTCTTTCACTTTCATCAAGAGGCTTTTTAGTTCTTCTTCACTTTCTGCCATAAGTGTGGTGTCATCTGCATACCTGAGGTTATTGATATTTCTCCCATCAATACCAGACCACCTGACCTACCTCTTGAGAAACCTGTATGCAGGTCAGGAAGCAACAGTTAGAACTGGACATGGAACAACAGACTGGTTCCAAATAGGAAAAGGAGTACATCAAGGCTGTATATTGTCTCCCTGCTTATTTAACTTATATGCAGAGTACATCATGAGGAACACTGGGCTGGAAGAAGCACAAGCTGGAATCAAGATTGCTGGGAGAAATGTCAATAACCTCGGATATGCAGAAGATACCACCCTTATGGCAGAGAGTGAGGAGGAACTAAAGAGCCTTTTGATGAAAGTGAAAGAGGAGAGTGAAAGTTGGCTTAAAGCTCAACATTCAGAAAACTAAGATCATAGCATCCGGTCCCATCACTTCATGGCAAATAGATGGAGAAACAGTAGAAACAGTTTCTGATCAGCCCTTGTAATTAATAGAATTACTGAACAAAATGGTGCCATTTTTTTTCCCCTGTAACATATGTAACAGAAAATTTAGTTGCTTAGAACAAGATGGGCTTTCCTTGTGGCTCAGCCAGTAAAGAATCTGCCTGCACTGCGGGAGACCTGGGTTCGATCCCTGTTTTGGGAAGGTCCCTGGAGAAGGGGATGGCTACCCACTCCAGTATTCTACCAGGAGAATTTCATGTATTGTATAGTTCATGGGGTTGCAAAGAGTCAGACATGACTGAGCAACTTAAACTTTCACTTTCAGGCCAAGATGGAGGAGCCACTGCACTATCACCAAAGAACCAACTCATAAATAGTGTCATGAGAATTGATGGGTTTTTATATCTTTTAATTTTAAATATAAAACAACATCACTCATGGACATCAAGAGATAAAATTTTTCATCCATGTTTTACTAATTTGGAGGTGATTGTTTTTTAATGGAATGTGAGGTCATCCTCTGTGTAAATGGGCAGTGTATTTTTTCCAGAAGAACAGTGAAGTCCAGACTGTCCGCCTATGGATTAACTCTTTGCCCTAGTTCAGTATAGTCCATTGTTATCACAGTAAAGGTTCACATCTAATTTTTTGTTGTTGTTTGTTTGCTTTTTTTTTTTTTACAAAACAAAGATTTTTCTTTTGGATAAAATATAATCTCCTAATTATCTATATGTCATTATATTATGGGCCCAGGAACTTCATTCATTGGTTTATTAAGCAATTGTTACTGGATTTGTGCTGAATTCTAGTGATTAAAAGATAAATTAGAACGCATCTCTGTCTCCATTCCTCCAGAAGCCACCAGTGTAGGTTGCAGGTAGAGAAGGGACATGAGCAAGGAATTGATACAAAGTATGATATAAGGTAAAATGACAGCCTAGTGATAATTTTGGGTCTTAGTACAGAAAACATATGAGAAGTAGTGTTAAATAGGGTTTAGGACAACAGTAATGTCAGTTTTAAAAGCGTAACATTTTAAAAGTAAATAGGATACTCCAAAGGAAAGGGGAGATGACTAGTTTAAAATGTATTATTTAATATGTGATGTCAGTCTGTAACTGTTTAAATAAAATGTCTAGTTAACATTAAAATAAAACTCTTTTAGTCTGTGTTGTGATTCAGGGCAATGAACAAGTTAGTCAACCCACTATTCGGCATCATGCTAAATGCCAGATTAAAAACGACCAGGTCTTGTATTCACCTGAGTGGACGTTTTGCCATTGTGTGGTCACAGCCACCTGCACCATGTGGTTTGGCTACAGGAGCATTTGCTGGAGCTTCTGTGTCATTCAGGATGTCCCCAGCCTCTACACTTCTGTCTGTTCTAATGACCACACTCAGCAAGCCCCAGCTTCCGAAGGAGACTCTGTTAATTAGCTTTGTCGATGCAGCATCTGGTAACTGGTTGGTGGGATAAACAAAAGAGACTCCTGAAGTGAGGGCAGGAAAAATGAATTCTCCAGGCCATGAAAACCAAAATGCAATTACAAGTCAACAAGCCAAAGCCATACAAGCTTGATCATGTACATCAGTCCTGTATTTGGCATTGCCTGGCACTCCACCCTGGGCCCAAACACAGATAATTGCAGTTACACCATGCTCAGCATTTCAGTTTGGCATCAGTTTCATAATATGATAAAACTTGTCATTTGTAAGCCTGTCTGCTTTTTTTGAAAAAAGCCCGAGAACAATTTGATCTGTCCCGCTACAACAGACACTGATGCAGGTGGTTTAAAAACAATGCATTTAATCAGGCAGGGTTTTACTTAAACTACTTGATGATTCATCATCCAGCCTCTGCTCATTGTCAGTTGTGCCTCTCTGAGCTATTATTTATAGAATATTTAAAGAGGCTGGACTACATGTGCCTGTGACTTAGGTTCTATTGTACTATAAATTATAGTTCCAATGTGTTTCAAATTCGGCATGGATTGTCAGAATGCCATGACTCATGCTCGATTCAGATGAATACTGTATAGTAGTTATACCAAAAAGCACTGTTGTCATTATTAGTTTACTGGCAATTCTGGAATATTCCTAGACTATAGTTTTTGATTTGCACGTTTGTTTTTATACAGGTTTTAGCCCCACAACATTCTACTCCTATATTTCCTTATATTCATTTTCATTGCAGGGTAAAAATCAATCAATGACATAATGAAAACTGTGTAGATTCTGGTCCCTTAAAATGGCCATTGTTGTAGGAAATTGCTCAGGGTAATACACTCCTTTCTCCATCAAGAAAAGAGACCAACATTTGTGGTTTTC
Organism: Bos mutus; assembly: GCF_027580195.1. Taxonomy (NCBI): domain Eukaryota; kingdom Metazoa; phylum Chordata; class Mammalia; order Artiodactyla; family Bovidae; genus Bos; species Bos mutus. The sequence goes on along the minus strand of NC_091621.1, from coordinate 63,924,918 downwards.
TCAAAGGAGAGACTATAGATTTATTGAATCACATTCTGCATTCTGAGCTAAGTTTTTTCTCTCATAAGCAAACTATTAAAAACAAAGCAAATCAGAGTCATTCCCAGTTTAAAGAGAATTGAGGTATTATATTGAGAAGTTAGGCAAATTGTATAATCCACCAGAAGCAATGTCTCAAAGAATTTAGGCATCCAGCAAGCACAAATTTTGATGAAATTTGAAAATTCATACTACAGTATGAAGTTAAAAAAAATCCAAATAGGCATTGCCAGAAGAAAAAAAAGTTTTTTTTAAAAAATATTTCATTAAAAATTCAAGAAAATGAGAAAGTAAGGAATGGAGAGCAAGAGAAAGAAGTAGGGAATATGAAGGAGGAAGCAGAAAGAGTGAGGACAATGTATCTGATTTTTCATTAGGTCTAGCCTGGTTTGCTTTGGGTACCTAGCCTGGGATTATTTTTACCTATTCAATTTTCAAAAACAATCCTTAGTGATATTTCAATGCCCAGTAATATTTTAGTTTTATTTGGAGTCAGTGCTATGCAGGAGGATTATTCATATTTATATGGCAAGCAAAGACATTTAATATAAGTCTTGGACTACTTAGGGAATCAGTGTGAGATTTCCTCTAGCTGCTTCATTTGTAGCCTTAGAGAAATAATGCATTAATCTGCAATTAGATCATGTCATCTTTCAGGGTGTTTAGCTACGGTGAAACGTGTAATTAGACATTTTAAATTGTGTGTCACCTCCACCCACAGGGTTGACACATGTTGTTTTCTCTTTGGTGCAGTTCTGTGTAAGGATTCGCTCAGTGTATCCAGAAGTCACCTTGACCATGAAAACAAGACTCCTGCAAATCACGGCTTCAGAATTAAATCTAACAGTAACTTCGATTATTTGTGCAATGCAAGTTGAATGAACATGCATTTGATAAATGAATTTTTTATTTTGCTTACTTATTAACATTACTTTTATATTTGAGGATAACTAAATATTATCAAAATGACTAGTAGATAATGATTAAAAATAATCTCACATGTATTCTCTTCATCTTTTGTTATGGTAAGTATAGACATGGAAAAGATGCTTTAAAAGAGAGAGAGAAAAAAAAGAAAAAAAAGAGAGAGAGAATATATGTAAATATCTTCTTAATATTGAATTCAGTCAGTTTGATATGTATACAATAATTACCCTAGAGCATTTTTTCAGTAATGGCATGTTTGTTATTATAAATAACTTTAGATATGTATTTTTTTCATTTGGGATTTTATAAAATATTAGCAAGTGAGGGAAAATAAAATATACAACCCATCTCTATGTGTATAATAATGAATGCTTAATGTTAAAAACCTATTTGCTAAAATGCACTTAAATGAATGCAGTATGGCCTGCGTTATATTTATCTAATCTTTTATTGCAATGTTAATCATGAATTTAAATCCTAATTTTAGGCATGGTATCCTGAGTACTATGTGAAAAGAAAGTAATGATGGAATTTTTATTTTAGCGTTAAAAACAGTTTTCAAGGGACCTAATTAAAATCTTTATCTGCACCTTGAAGATGGGAAAGCTGTGTGAATGCAGGCACTGAATTCATATGCCTTTTGAGATTTTCTTTTCAATTGTATAATTTCACATTTCTAGTTTTTAAAAACCCTTTCTCCTATAAAAAAGGTAGTATTTCTTGTTATCTTTAAATACTGCTTCAACTTAAAATGACAGTTAAATAGTTTCTAAAGTATTTTCAAATACTTTGAGGGGAAAGCACACTTTTCCAAGTGTTGAACAATAATTTATTTGTATCATTAGTAGTGTGTCAATAATTTTAGGAGTTGCTTTTAACTGTTTGAACTTAGGTTTTATTTTTCCTGAGTGAGAATATGGTGTGGGAGGAAGTACCTGGGTAACTGTGAAGCACTAACATTGTTAGAGTGACTGGTTTTGTTTGTATGTCTGGATATGATTAATAAATGTGAAATAACTTTATGAGAAATAGCTGGAACAACTTAACACAAGCATTAATGTAAAGTGCACAGAGATTCTGGAGGCATACCGCTTGGGTTGGAATCCTGGGTCCTCCACCTGTTTTCTTCTGTGACAGGCTATTTGTTTCCTTATCTGTAAAATGGAGGTAATAGCATTTACATTATTAAATTGCCTTGAGGATGTAGTAAGTTAATATTCTATTCCCTCCTTTTCTCAGCAAGGAAAATTTACGTTTTTTTTGTTTTTAAAGGATGTATCCTGAATACCTGAAACAATGGTGGCAATGATTTAAAATTGAAAATACTCATTAGAAGTGGGAGGAAAAAAGTGTTTCCTAGCAAAATTAATCATTGGCAAGGACATTTATGTTTAGACTTCGTGTTTTATTAGAAGCTTACTCCAAGATGACTCTTATTGAGATTTGACCTCCTATATAGTTGATAAATTAATCAGTAAAGAATAATTATAGAACTCTAAAGATACAGATTATCATTGGAATAAAAATTTGCCTGTTATGGTGAGTTCCCTTTGAACTTTCATGGATAAAATACTGTCTTAGCATCACAGTTTACTAAGAACATTGCAGGGATTTTTGTTTGTCATGTCTCTTAATGACAGACACCTTAAAAGATTTTGCTGTTCAGGACATAAAGTCCATTATGGTAAAAGGATAACCACTTCTTGAGTAATTTTTTTTTTGCTAAGTTGTAATTACCAGTTTAAGTAAGCTTGATAGCCAGCCTTGATGACCACTGATTATACATCATTTGATATAATTGCTCTAGTATTAATAGTAAATCTATTTTGTACTGTGTAACCTCTTATATTTCTTTAATCAAACTGTCCTTGCTCTGTGGATGTTACTTGCCTGCGGGGCAGCAGGTTTCTCTTCATAGCTTCCCCTCATATTAGCAGGCTTCCCTTGTGGCTCAACTGGTAAAGAATCCGCCTGCAATGCAGAAGACCTGGGTTCCATCCCTGGGTTGGGAAGATCACCTGGAGAAGAGATAGACTACCCACTCCAATATTCTGGCCTGGAGAATTCCATGGACTGTATAGTCCATGGCATCCCAAAGAGTCCAACACAAATGAGCAACTTTTCACTTTGATACCTAGCACAGTGCCAGGCACAGAACAGGCTCTAAGTGAATGGTGGTTAGATGAACAAATCATAATGAATGAAAAAGTGTTAGTCCATTTAAATGTATTTCTACTTTACTGTGCTTAATTTTCAGGCCTAATAAAATTGCTATTAAGACATGCATTAAAGACAAAGTGGTGGGAATCCTAGGAATCAAGGTACTATCAAAGAGTTATATAGTAATAGACAACACTCATCACTTAACATGGCTCAGATTTATGGAATTTGGCAACTAGTGTGGAGAGCTGTGTATTATCAACATTGGCCCACAAGTGGTTAATATGATTGTTGAAGCAGTTACTATATTCAAGCACTGAGGTTAATACTTATAAAAGTCTAGGAGGTTGATTTTATTAATTATATTTTGCATCTAAATGGACTCAGAAAAGTTAAGTCATTTGTTTATGGTTAACAGCCAGTAGGTGGGTAGAGACCAGAATTTGATCCTGTGTTTTTTGACATGAAAAGTCTATATTCTTTGCTATACTTTGGAAGTCAAAATACTCTGAGCTTGCCCAAACACACTACATTTTTCCTTTGACTCAATTAAGTCCTATATACATTGAATAAAATAATAAAACACTGAAAATCTTAATCTTGTAAGGTAGTTTCAAAAAATCCTTCCCAAATAATTATGAAAATCTCACAAAATGTGGTAAAGCAGTAACCATTATACCATACTATTTGGTTAGGAAATCATTTAAAATTTTAAAGTCAATTTAGTCAACCTGCATTTATATTTACATTCTAGCGTTCCGACAATTTTCAAACATCAATAGAAACAATTTAGCAATTTCATTTCCCTCAATTTCCCCTTATCCCCTAAGTCCTTACATAGTTTCATTTGAGATCATAGCCTCTTCTAATTCTGTTCAAGGTGTAATTTTTAAGGAAAAGAAAAGCCATTTTTGAGAGTACTTCTCATCTTTCCTTGTGAGAAAGTTAAAGTTTTATCTCCCTTCTCCAAGTACCCTTTAATAAATGGATTATGCTTCTATGGCCCAGATAGTTCCAAACTATAACAAGAACATTGCATGTAAGAGCTGTTGCTTAGAGACCCAGAAATCAATAGATACTTCAAATTTCTCTATTTAAATTAGTTTCCAGATATAGCAGAAGCTTGTTGATCGCTTTCTGGCTATGTTTTTGTTTGGTTTTGGTTTGTATTTTTTGTTTGTTTCTTCATTCCAGTGTTGGAATTCATACCTCGCCCCTACCAGGCAAATTCAGGCACTTAACAAACATCATTCAAAATAACATATATTATTCTTTCTAGTGATTGCGTTTTATTACTAGCAGCTATAATCTAAGTAAAGGAAAGTGCCCTATGCTTTGATATCATTTTGCTAGTGTGAAAACATTTAAAATCCATTTAATATCATTTGAGAAGAACGTTTATAGGACAAAGAGTCTGTTGTATATAATATGAAATTATTTTATATGAAAATATTCTTATAATATGTTAATTTTAAATTTAGTCTCTCACTTTTCAGCAAATTATTCAATTTGTTTCACAAACTGACATAGAAATTATTTTATATGAAAATATTCTTATAATATGTTAATTTTAAATTTAGTCTCTCACTTTTCAGCAAATTATTCAATTTGTTTCACAAACTGACATAAAACTGTATATATTAACTAGTATAAACTCTATTGTGTGGAGCTTAAATAGTGTTCCAAAACACTGAATCAACTGGAAGAAAGATTTTCTTGTTAAATATATGTTATGGATGTATTTGCAATAAAATTGCATAGAACTACAAATACAACATTTTAAGATGTGTGCTTAGAATTATGAAAATTATAATCCTATTTAAGAGTAATTATAATCAAAAAGCTTCCTCACATAAAAATACTGATTGTAATATGCTTCAAACATCCTTAATCCTTCTGTACCCATCTGTTAGTACAAACAGGTTGCTTATGCTACCCTAAAATGTAAATGAGAGTGTATTCCATTAGACTTTTCCATATGAACACAAAAGAGAGCTTAATATATGCAGTAACTCTGATGGATGAATTCTTACAAGAGGCCCATAAAAAAGAAACAATCAATAAGGTTCTAGTTCTTATCACAGAACAACAGGTGTCAGAGCTTCTTAAGAAAATGTGCACCCATCACGGAATACTGCTGAGTTCTACCCTATTGGAAACGAATAAAACCACAGTCACGATGCCAGCTCCGTAAGCTATAGAGGAACTCAGTGGAAAAGTGAGATACCAGTTTGAAATGCTTTTGAGAACTTTGGAACTGTAAGTGCATTTGCCTGTTATGCTGCGAGCAGGGAGGCCACATGAAGCGTTCCCATTTCTGAAGAAAGCAGTTCTAATGAGTCTGAACTACAGGATTCAAGAAACAAAGAAAAGCTACTGGTGATTTTGAAAAACCATATAAAGCTCAAGTTGGAAAGAACTGTTTTCCAGAGGTTTTTTTTTTTAACATTTTTTAAATAAAAATGGCACATAATTTCAGAGTAATTTATATAATTTTTGACCCTTATGTATACTGTATGGCCTAACATCTTAGTAAAGAAACAACAAAAAAGGCAACTTTACTACTCATGCTTTGTTGGGAGTTTTGCATGTCATGGAAGAAAGTAAAAGAAGGTAAAAGAGAACATTTATGTTTATGTTTATGTTTTTACCCTGTTTGACTCCATTCATTGAGAGTTCTCTCTAACCATTAGCATTTCCAGATTTTCTCTTAACAAGCATTTTAAGTAATGGCATAAATTTTAGGAATCCTCACCTTTTCTGCTCTAATTTAAATATATAGAGAAACTGGCAATACAGTGATCTGCTCATTTCTTGAGTGAATAGGTAACTATATGTAACTGGAAAATAGAAACACCTTTCTGACTCAGTTTTTCTCACCTAGTTCTTCATCTCAAAGAAGTTCCTTTAGCAACTAATGGAATCCCTTGATAAAGCAGGTGTGAGGGACAGATGTCTTAATGTACTCCCTGCCTGGGACAGCACAATCTGTTGAAAAAAAAAAAAAAAAACCAGCAAGTAAAGATGCTGGAGCAAAGCAGTACATTAGTGTCACATTAAGGGAGGTTCATGGAATGTTCTAGGGGACACAAAAATGATTTCTGCGTATATCAGGGTGGGGGTAAGGATGGCTTCTGACAGATGTGAATAGGAGTGAAGATCATTTTTGAAGAATTTCAACAGAAAATGTTAAGGTAGCTAAAAATTTTAAAGGGAATGCCATGGTTTTATCTGTAGAACTAAAAACATCAGCTTATACTTGAACTGCAAAACTTGCTTTTAGTTTATGGTCTGTGCCTATATCCTGGCAAAGGAACAGACAGTGGAGAAGAGAGCTCTATAAAACTAACTGAACTCTGTTTTTAATAGCCCAGAATGGATCTGTAATCCATTAATTATATAGTTTTCCTTAAAGAAACTTATCTTTTCATTCTACCTCTCCGAAGTGTGTATTTCTATACTCAAAGGTCCATTTTGTGCTCTATTTAGTTCTTGTTTTGTTATCTTAAGTTTGCTATTTCAAGCTTTAAGCAGTTGTTACTCTCTTAAATTCTAGTGATTCAACATTTTTATGAGCAAGTTCATGTTGACCCAGTTGACTGCCTTCATATCTTTCGTTGAAGTGATTATATCCCCTTTGTCTTTCTAAGTGGTGTTATTATCTTTGCAACCCTGTCTCCTGTAGCAGTCTGCTTGTTCTCTGAATCACAAGCAGTATGTCATATAAGAGAAATGAGAAAGTGGTTGTAGGCATTACTTGACTGATGAGCAGTTCTCACACATTACTAATGGCAACTTGAGAACTACTTAGACAAAAGGACACTTAACACCAGATAAAATGATCGTCCTTCCAGAAGATGGAAGCTGTAGAATTGAACTGGAGTAACTGTTGACTACTGCATCCCTTTTTTTCTGCTTGATGTTTCATCTTTTGGTAAGTGAACATAATCATTTACTACATACCTGATGCTGTACTTTAGCAAATTCATAGTAAAACCTTTTGACTCGTAAGTTAGTCAGATCTAATCAGAGGCCAAATGTGATATTGTAGTGTTTTTTTAATGTCACATAATCTATGATAAGAGCTTCCCTGGGTGGCTCAGTGGTAAAGAATTCACTTCCAAGGCAAGAGACGCAGGTTTGATTCCTGGGTCAAGAAGATCCCCTGTAGAAAGAAATGACAACCACTCCAGTATTCTTGCCTGGGAAATCCCATGGACAGAGGAGCCTGGAGTGTTACAGTTCATGGGGTCACAGGAGAGTCAGGCACAATTTAGCCACTAAACTATGACAACAGCAATCTACTATAACAGAAGTGTTTTGAGATAAAAAGGTTGTGTTTGGGATTCTTTTATAGGATTTTTCTCCTTTTTTGTTGGCTTTATTATTATTATTTTTTTGGCCAGTATTTAAAGCATTTTATTTTTTTAAATATAAATTTATTTATTTTAATTGGAGGCTGATTACTTTAAAATATTGTATTGGTTTTACCGTACATCAACATGAATCTGCCACAGGTGTACACATGTTCCCCATCCTGAATGCCCCTCCCACCTCCCTCCCCATACCATCCCTCAAGTTCATTAGTTTGATTTTTGTTTTGCTCACTTCAGACTTTTTAACTGTGATGATATGGATAGTCTATGAAGAAGTTTCGGTCTCTTAGGGTATTATTTCATAGAATTCTTACAAAGTTTAAATTACAATACAAGATAAAGTGTTTGGAACACTGCCTGACATACACTAATAACTCCAATAGCACTCTTTTTAGGGTGTTATAGTTAACTATTATCAGTCCATAGGTCAGTTACCTTTACTTTTCTCCAAGCAAATTTATCCTACTGCTACTGCTACTGCTGCTAAGTCACTTCAGTCGTGTCTGACTCTGTACAACCCCAGAGACAGCAGCCTACCCGGCTCCGCCGTCCCTGGGACTCTCCAGGCAAGAACACTGGGATGGGTTGCCATTTCCTTCTCCAATGCATGAAAGCGAAAAGTGAAAGTGAAGTCGCTCAGTTGTGTCCGACTCCTATCAACCCCATGGACCGCAGCCCACCAGGCTCCTCTGCCCATGGGATTTTCCAGGCAAGAGTACTGGAGTGGGGTGCCATCGCCTTCTCTGAATTTATCCTAGGTAGCCTATAAATGATCAATATAAACTGAATCACATTATTTAAAAATTAGCTCAAAATTTATAACTTATTATAAACTTTATAATATTATAAATATATTTATAAATATTATAAATATATAAATATATATAATATTACATAGTATTATATCAACCAAGTATGTCAGCTTTGTAAGGTGATGGGAAAATGGCATCTGTGAATCTGTTCAGGGCAAGGAAGCAGGGAGTTGGCCTGCTGTGTTCTCAGCCCTCATCTATACAGGATTTTCTGAAAACAAGCTGTCATTCAAGCTTTTTAAGAGAATTGGTTTATAGGAACAGTGAATTTATTGAATAGGTTTTGGGAATAAATAATTGTGTAACTTAACTCTTCTATTATTCTTTTCCTGAAATCTATTCACCACACCACAGCTGAAGTGGCATTTTGAAAATTCAGCTCTGATTAAGTTAGTGCCCCTCCTATCCCACTTAGAGCTCTTTGATGATTTTATAAACTTTAAGAAAAAAAATTCAATGTCCTTGCTATGACATATAAAGACCTCCGGGGTCTGGATCCTCCTTATCTTCCCAGTTTTATGGCTCCCCACTCACACTGTGCTTTCTGTGGACATTAGAAACTCTGCATATGCTGAGCCAACTCCCTGGAACCCTTTTCTCTGCAGGCCTTGCTCCACTAAGTTTTAACTATAATTTTGATCTCAACACAGTGCCTGGCACATAATTGCTCCACAATATATGTAGCATGAATGAAAAAGTGAATGGTTAATGGGATGTTACAGAGCTTCTTCTCAGAAGCTCTCTAATAAAAGATAATTTGAAAATTTTTTCATTAGTTTTCCCTTTATGTAATTTTATGTTAGAATAAAGTTCAAACTCAATTTAAAGATTCCCTTCTTTGGATTCACATTCATGTATCTGAATTTTTGAAACATTTCTTATTGTGTTAGTAGAGAAAAAAGTCCTTTATCTGCAACTATGTTCTTTTCCGATTTAGAGTTAATACAATAATAAAAGGAGAAGGAGTAATATATTCTCTCTCTAAAGTTTTGGAAGATTTTGAGGTAAAGACAAAGTTCACCAAAAAATGGAATGACTGACTTCATGTATTAAATCTGTATTGAATGGTAACAACTATATTAGTGAATATGCTGTATGTGATATTAAAACTGCTTTACAATTTGTGATCTAAGGAAGATATTGTGAAAGTGTAGCCAGACAGAGATAATAAGGTAAAAAACAAAAATCTTAAAAGGAGAAAAAAAGATACATGGAAACCTTGCAATATTACTCTCTAATTGCCCAAGTCCCCTGTCATAGCAGCTTTGGTTGGTTAAGATGAGGAACTGTGAGTACAATTACTTTGAAAGAAAAAGTGTTTGGACTGCAGAAGCTGATGAATTTTCTTCCATTCCTAGGGTAGAAAAAACAAATATATAACTTCTGAGCTTTATTCTCTATGTAACAATTTTGTTGAGATCAAATGAGTGTGAAGAATTTAGAATCCTGTACAATTCTAAAATGTTGATATGAGTAATAATACTTTTCTATTAACTAGTAGAATGCCAATAAATTCTGATATGTTATGGAGAAAATTGACCTATTTTATGTGCACCAAATAAAAGAGAAGTGAGACCCAATTAGAGATGAGAAAATATTCCTAATCTTACTTCTCAACTATAAAACATTGTTCATAATTTTAAATCTCTCAAGATTTCATTATTCATTTTTATTTCTCTCTGTTAAGTTTCACATATCTTGAAAAAGAATGTTTGTTGTCTGAATTACTTCTTGAAAAATAGAAATTAAGTATTGTATGACTATTTTAAGCTCCCTGGTTTGTTTTTTATTCCTTACTTTTGCAAGCTAGAGAGGATAATTAAGAGTGTAGATTTTTAAAGAGAAAATGCTTGGGTGTAAATGTCAACTTCTTTTTGTCAATCTAAATTACTGGTTAGAGGTCAGTCTACCTTACTGGTTAGATGTGCAAATTACTTAGTTTTTGTGTGCCTGAGTTTTTCATATTCCATCATATGGTTGTGATAATTAACTATCGGTAAAATTCTTTGGAACATAATCTGGCTCATAATAAGGGTTCTATTAGAGTCATTGTTGTTGCCATTGTTATTACTGATTGAGCAGATAGCATGAGCAGGGAGATGTACCCTTGAGTAAAGAAAACAGAACCTGACCTCTGCTGTACTGGGGAGTGTAGTCTCTAATCTTCTCTCTTGGCTTCCTACTAGATTTCTGTGTCTGGTTGACCTGGTATTTCAAATACAAGGTATTTCAATCCAAAACGAGTACGTGCTTTCCCCTCAAGTCTATGTCTAGTCCCCATAACACTTAACATCTTTAAAAGGGTTATCCGGTAAACTGAACGTTACTTCAGTTACGTTTTATAGGAAACAACTTCCTGAGCGCCCTCATGGGTGGGACACGGGTCAGCCAGCTGGCAGGAATCCCACAGCGTGAGTCCTGGACCTGACAGCTGAACTGAGGCTGCTCGTCAGGCACCTTTTGTAAGAGTCGTTGCCAAATAGACCATGTTTTCTGGAACCCAGTAGAACATCCAAACATATTCTTTAATAAGTGAATGTAATGAAACCTAGTTAATTAATCAGAGTTAGCATTTTGACTGTATCTTTTTTATGTTCTGTTAGAAGACAGGAAGTGAGAAGGGGGCCCATCCTTTCTGAATAGGACGTATTTAAAAACCTTAATCATTCATTGGTCATTTCTCCTCATTCTATCTTCATAACTCTAAGGCTGGTACCATTATCATGGCTTAAAAGAGAAGACTCAAGAATTTGAATAATTTTCTTAAGATTCCTGAGCTGGCGTATGTTAAAATCATAGTTTAATCCCAAGCCTGTCTGATTCTAAGGACCTGCAATCTTTCTAATGCACCATTTTGCCTATTTATTTTACCTACCAATCTAAAGTAGTTTCATCTTACACCACATTTTTAGCTTTTCACAGCATATATGTCAAACATTCTGTCATATCACTAGCTTCAGATAAGTCAGAGTAAAAGTACTGACAAGGTAAGTCATATGTTTATTTACAGAACCTTAGACAGA